>NC_140483.1:140373858-140603858 GCF_964271855.1 Acomys minous
AGGAAATGTGATGGGGTTTCAGGGCAATAGTTCAGAGATGGGCATCTCCTTCCTAGACAGTGTGAGACCCAAGTCCCGCAAACCCCCGGTTCCATAGCTCACTATGTCCACTCACCAACTCCTTCCCTTCAAGTGAAGCATCATGGCTGCCCTTTCTTCTAGACCATGTATTTTCCACACATAGGTTGCCCACATGAGATGCAAAGTTGTCAGTGTTTCCTTCCTAAAAGGAGAAGAACACAAACCTTTGGGGCAGCTTACTTAGCTCCACTGAGCAGGAAATGATTACAAGAATTGCGGTGCCCCCACCTGCCCCCACCTGAGGGCTGACCCAGAGTCTGTGCTGGCTGATGTTATACACCCATTCTTTCCTTATGCATTTGTCAATAGTTAAGGGCATCTCCTCCACACTAAACACTACGCTAGCTTCTGGAAAGAAAGATAAGCCATGGTCTGGAAAATGGGAGTAAATAGCCTTCTTCACAGTAGCCGCATACGCGAGGTACAGTATTTTGAAACGACAAAGACGTTTTTTATGTGACAAGCCATGGGAGCATGTGTGAAGTAGAAACAATTTCTTTTTTTTTTTTTTCTTTTTTGTTTTGTTTTGTTTGTTTGCTCTGTGGGCTACTTACTTATAAAAGGTTGTTTGGTTAATTTTACTAAACCCAGTGCTTCACACAGAAGACTCGCCCAGTCACAGATGAGCTTTGAATCTGCTAGTGTGAGATGAACCAGCGAATCAGACAGACTCATCGACTGCCATGCAAATGTCTCTGCATGCATGCGGCAGTCCTGCAAAGCATCGTTAGCTAACGGTGTGGCGGCACTCCTTCTTTCTCTGTATGCACACTGGCCCCACTTTCCTTTGTTTTCCTGGCTTTAATTATGTTGGGGGGGGAGGAAGTGCTCTTTGGTTTGCGGAACTTAGTGTGCTAGTGATGAGATGCTCCTGCTCCTCTTAGACAAAGTTCTTGTCCGCCGGAACACATTCAGGTTGGGCCGCACGCCATGTGACATTCAGCTTGGAATTAATAAGTGTTGGGGCACGGAGTCCATGACTGAACATTTCCATAATGGATATTATGTCCTTTGGCTCAGCAATCATCTATAAATTAATATTAAACAATAATTTCCAGGCTGCTGAACACATGGTGAATGTTCATCCTTCATATTCTGGCTTAATATCCTTCTAGCTTTTTTCTACCCTTGAGATGCAGTAATGTGGCTCACGGGACAATAAAACAACCCAGAAATTGACACAGTGTGTTGAAGAGACAGATATTCACTGAGTAATTGCATAGCTCACTTATATTGGCAGAGCCAGAATCTCGTCTCATTATTATGGCTTCTTTCAAACTACTGAAACAGTACCCCTAAGCCTGTCTCTGTGCTGTTGTTATTGATCTTGGTCTCGTCAGATGGCAACATTCTTGAGGAACTAGTAATAACTAATTTTAATAGTAAAGTTACTGCAAATTTGCAAAATAGCTTGCCAACTAGCCAACATTTCTAATGGATCCAAACTGAAGGCTATTACACAGGCAAGGACAGAGGATGCTGGCTTCTCTCTCCAGTCTCTGGTAGTTGCACACAGGAGGTTAGGGATATAATTCTTCCAGGGTATCTTTCCTACCCAGTTCTCATTTTCTTTCTAGTACCAGTGTGGACTTAGCACTCAGTAGAGGACTGAGAATATTTAGAGGAAGAAGAAATGGCTAAAGAAATTAAAGATGGGGAAATGTATGCTACTGATTAACATTCACTAATACATTTTCTATTCGTCTGTAAACACAAAACAGTTGGAATTATCGTGCAGATTAATTGAAATTTAGAAAGATAAATGTAAAATTTTATAATGAAAAGGCTTGGGAATGATTGTATTAATCCAGTGCAATTAATGTTGAGGTAACAGATACAACGTGAAGGTCCTAATTCCTTCATAAAACAACCTTTAATCTAACTACCAGTTTAGAAAAAAATATTTGGAGCCAGTCATGTGGTTCTATGCGTTTATAGTCTCAGTACTTGGGAGCCTGAGACAGAAAGATTAGTGAGGATTCCAAGTCAGCCTGGGCTATAGGTCAAAGAAAAGCAAGAGTAGTCTATAGAGCAGAAAGTGAGAGTGGTTGTTATCCTTGAGATGGAGGTTGCAGGCCCAGCAGGAGATCTCAGGCACCAGAGAGTGCAGTCAGATGCTATAGACGCTGAGTGGATGCTGAAGTTTGCTCATGGCAGCTCAGACTTACATCACAAACAGAGTAGACATCATGGCTTCTCCCTGTAATGGCTAGGATCTCCTACCCTGGTCAGTTTGCCCCCTATTCACAGGTCAGAACATGTCAGGATCCCAAGGCCTCATCTTCTGAGCTAGGACAGGTATTTGGAATGGTTCACAGAAAATCAGGCATTAGTCCTGATCACCAGCTCCTTCCCCTCAAACGAAACACCCATGGCCGCCCTTTCTTCTAGACCACATATTTTCCATGTTCCCCACATGAGATTCACAGTTATCAGTGTTTCCCTCAGAAAAGGAAAAGAACACGAGCTGACCTAGAGTCTATGCTGAGTGATAATTACATATCATTTTTTCCTCAGCTATTTATCAACATCTCAGGACATCTGCTCCACACTAAACAACCGTGTCAGCCTCCTGGTTGCTGGGTTTTGGTTGTTCGGCTGTTTGGGGTTTGGTTTGTGAACTGGGTTCAAACTGCAACATTTTCCTCATGTTGTTGTCCATCCTATTACTCTTTGCTACTAATCTCACTACGCACATTGCAAAAAGCAGGCAGCGATACCTGAGCCACAGCGTGCTGCCGTGAAAGTCTCTCTTAGATAACTGGTCTACCTCCTTTAAGCTTAAGCTCGCATGGGCTTTCATGGCTGCAGTGCTGTGTTTTCTCCTCCTGCACACATGCTGGAGTGCTGTGCCATGCATTTGGTTGGCAAAATCTACACAGATTGTGTTCATGATTTGTGCACATTCCTCTATGTGGCTGCATGTCAAAAAGGGATTTACACTACTCAAAAAAAATCCATGTTTATGCAGGAGAGTCAAGGAATTGTGCATTTCTCTTCCTTGGAGGGAATTAACTATATATACAGGAACCATGGTCTTATGACAAATTAGAGAGAGTGCTTTCTGATCCCTTCGTACTTGCACGTGAAAAGGTATATTTAGAGCCCTCTGCTTATTTAAGAGATCAACGAATTTAAGCTTTCTGCCTTTAAAGGCTATTGTCCAATAGCACTGGTTGAATATATGGCAAAGCTGTTTCGTGACAACGGCTGCCAACAACGATTCCAACGCAGCAAATTAGAAAGAATGGAAACTAGCAGTGAATGTACATTGTGTGAATTTGTATTTGAGGTTTAATAACCAACTTGCCAAAAGGTGTTTTGATGTTTGACAAATGCCATAGCCAGCCAAGGATAAGGCGTTATACATTTTGACATTTTCTGAATTATTACTTTGTATATTATTTTGTGTGTTGGGCAGTATATCAAGATAGGATTTAAATGTCAGAAAAACAACTGAGCAAAACAACTGATATCTGCTATTAAGATAGAAGGGGCTCATTTTATGTGCTTAGAACCCTTTTCTGAATAACCTCACTAGACACAACGGTGTTCTCCTCCGTCTTCCTCACGGTCTTTTTGCTCACAGTTATCTGATCATAACCACAGCAGGAGGCCTATATAACACATGCAGTCATCATTGTTGTTTCCCAAGGACTCAGCCTGATTAGAATAACATAAATATCTGACGTGGTACACATATACATCTATCACAGTATACATCATAGCCAGTCGCGTGTGCATCATAAAACCATGACAATAATCTAACAGATGTTTAATGTGCACTGCTTGGGATAGTTTATCAATGTAAAATTACTTTAGATGTTAAGTATTTTAAATTTTGGCCAGTTTTATAAATTCTATGATAGTTGCTTTCCTGTTTCCAAAATTAATATTTGAAGGCATCAGGCTCAAGCGCCGCACTCAAAAAGAGAGCCAGAATAAACCTTCGCTCTAGCAACATCTAAAGGTGTGTAACCCACCTGCCTAAAGCCCAACCTTTCTTTTTCAGTTTCAGGTTTCTTTTTAATTGTCTGTATTTTAGGAAGGAGGGAGAGGAAGACGCAAAAGCAACACATAGTACAAAAATCACCCCTCTTCATTCATACATACACTCACACACGTGTTTTAAAAGGGCACGCCTATAGTAACTCATGGCACACAGTGTTAGGTACTAGCCTCAGGTCATGAAGAGCTGAGTCAGGCTATTCTAGGTCCTAGCCATGACTGCCTTAACCCCATCCTGACAGGTCAGATCACAAAATATCGCTGTAACTTCCTGGTAGCTCTGTGTGTGTGTGTGTGTGTGTGTGTGTGTGTGTGTGTGTGTGTGTGTGTTTACCTGTCCCTCAGCCCCTCTAAGCACACTTAACCATGGACATGTTGAGGTCTCATGCTATCCTGGTGGTCAACCTCTGCCTGCTGAGGCAGACATTGCCTGCCTGTCTCTCTGCCTCAGTTTTCCTTTTAGGGTCCTTTGAGCAGAGAGCTCCCTGTCCCCTTTTCTGTGGTCATTCGTTTGGGAGCGTGGAAATCCTCTAAGCTCACTACACAGGCAAGGCAGCCACCAGTCTAAGCTGAGACCTCTGGTCTTTTGTGGCCTCTGCCATCATGAGTAGTGCAAGTCTCTTGGTCCGAATACCCCTCGCTTCTTGAGACTTTTCTGACTCCAGGCCTCCTTGCTCTCCTCCAAGTCCTCCACATCCATCGTCCTCTGACCTCTTCCTCACAGACTTCCTGATCTCCAGGCTGAGAGGCCTTGTTCCACTTGATTGCTGCCATCCACACCCAACTTCTTCAGGACAAGGTGACCTTCCAGCCAAGTCTGACTCAGGGGTGCACTAACTAGAGCCCAGAAGCTCCAGCAGCCTCACTCTTCTGGATCACACAGTCTTGAAGGTTATGGGAACCCCCCCCCCAAGTTTTGGCTGGCTTTGTGACACCCCCCTGAAGTCTTAGGGGCCTGTGTACACTCCTTACTAACATTCATTTTCTTCTTTCTCAAAGCCTACTATATGAAATTCAGCTCAGTCATTAATTTAAATTGTTCTAAATTATTTTGCCTTTAAGAAGGCTTTTATTTACAACTAAATATATAGGTATTTGTAATTAAACCTATTACTAAATTTAATTGCCGTAGATATAAGGCATGTTTGTGCAATGTGACTTCAGTCAATTTTTAATTGTTTCTTGACAAATGTTTAAGAACAAAGGCAAGTGGACTTTGGAGTTTGGTATGTAGGTCTTGGCTTTTTTTGAACTGATAAGATAAGAAATATGCTTCTTTGAATAATTTTCAAGTTATTAAGATAATATATGGGTTTTTTCCTTTTGAAAACAGAATAGTTTCTGGTGAAATATGTATGTGGACAGAGTCATTAAGCCATACTTTGTCTTCTCTGTCTAAGGCTCTGATGAAATGTTCCCTGCTGCTAAAAAGTCAGTGTGTAGACTGAACAGCTAAGCTCTCTACATCAATGTATTAAAGATTCTCCTGTTACAATGTAAATGCAATAGCTCTAGTGCTTTAAAATGCTGTGAGCAAAGACTATGGAACTTCACTATCTTGTCATGTCAGTGGCTTCCCACAGGAACATTAAAAGGTGGGGAACTAAACTCCCACTTCCCACAGAGGGGAGCAGGAACCCAGTGCTACAGTCCAACATCACTTCAGAATGGGCCAGCTAGAGAGAAGACCAGGGACAGTGCCTCAGAAGGTCAAGGGAGAGAGAGAAAACTATAAAGCAGGTGACCAGGTCCAGTTTGACCCGGAGTTTGTTTGGAAGTTGGCCTGGATCAGTTTGGAGTTAGGATGGGATGGGTCTGAAAGGACTTTCTTCTTCCAGTAGCTGGAAGGTCTCAAAGGGAAGACATGACTCTTGGACGGAGAAGTAGAAATGGAATGAAAGAAATGTCTACTTGACTGTCTCCCTGTCTCTGTCTATCTATGTGTCTCTCTGTCTCTGTCTGTCTGTCTGTCGGTTGGCCAGATTCTCTCCATCAAATACTGGTAGGCAATCAACAACAATGGCAATGTTGTATTGCTTTGGGGGTCTCCAGGATACCTCTAATCAACAGCTGGAGGAGAAATATCCCATACTTGGCACTGGATTTTTATTTGTAAACCTATAATCCCTGGGAGAAATACTCTCCTCCTATGTTGGTTATTTCCAAATGCACACACACACACACACACACACACACACACACACACACACACACAGACCACACACACACACACACAGACCACACACACACACACACACTAGTGTCCTTCCACCTGGCTTCTTCAAACATTCTTAGTTACCATCACCACCACCTGCTCATTTTTTCCCTTCCATCCCTCTCCTCACTTACACAAAGTCTGATCCATGGTAGGAAAAAAATTCGTATTTATCCATCACTCAGTCACTTAGGGACCCAGGTTGGTGGACATTCTAACATTTTCAGTACATGAATTCTTAGATAGTTATGAGATCAAAATACACCTATCAGATGGGGAAGGGAGCCATAGAAGATCTGCTGGGGGTATTTATGAATCATTCCTTGTTTCCTTCCCAGCGCATTCCATTGGCTCAAATTTAGTTGGTTAACCTTAAGGAGAGCTTAGCAATGGTGCTGAGCCATGAGCTGGTCTTTGCTCCCTTTCTCCTCTAGTTGTTCCTATTCACCATCCCCTCCCATTCTCAGTCTCTGCCATCACCTCCACTCACCAGCTTCCCAACAGTCTTGTAAGCATTTATTCTTAGATCATGAGGGTACAACTGAGGGGCAGTGGAGTGAGCCAGGAGGAAAAAGAGGAGACATGCCCACTAGACTGCTTAGAAAAAAGAAAATTAAACAATTTTCCATGGCTTACATTCTTTATCTGTACCCACTTGGCATAAGTAATGGATGTTTTCCTGTTGTTCTCCAGAACATATGACATTCTATATGCTTTTGCTATTTGCCAGTCAATATGTCAGCCTTCTATACACATCACAGGCTATCAAAACCCTTTAACCAGGTTTTTAAATAAGGGAACACAAAATGCATTCATCTAGTTAATAAATAGTACAGTAGAGCCGGGCGGTGGTGGCGCACGCCTTTAATCCCAGCACTTGGGAGGTAGAGGCAGGAGGATCGCTGTGAGTTCGAGGCCAGCCTGGTCTACAAAGTGAGTCCAGGACAGCCAAGGCTACACAGAGAAACCCTGTCTCGAAAAAAAAAAAGAAAAAAAAAACCAAAAAAAAAAAAAAAATAGTACAGTAATAAAGTACAGTTCACTTGCTAATGAGTAGATAAACATGTAATATAAAAATAAACATATAAATAAATAATAGAAAACATAAAATAATGCATATTAAATATTTTGTTTATTTTTTGAAATAAATTTAATATTAAGATATTCTTAGAAGTAGTGAAGAAATAAGAGTCAAATAACATCACAAAACATTTTGTGCACATACACATAAGCACACACATGCAACAATCAACAATGCGGGAAGGAATATGAACTTTGGCCTTTTCTAACTACTTTTTTCTTTTTTTTTTAGGAAGTAACTAGTATCCTAAATAAACACACACGTGTGTGTGTTTGTGTGTATGTGTATAATTACATATATATGATTTCAATACACAAATATTCTTAGTTTCTGGAATTAAAGTGTATACCATATAAGCATGAAGACTGGAGTTTGGATGTCCAGAATCCACACAAAGCCAGGAGGTGGTGTTGGATCTGTAATTCCCTACTGGGAAGGAAGACACAGGGAATCCCTGGGACAAGGTGACTAGCATACTAGTTGTACTGCTGGGCTTGTATTCAGTTGAAAAGCCATGCCTTGATGAATAAATGACCAAGGAAGACTCTCAACCTTTGGAATGTACATAAAATGTGCACGTGCACTGGCACACACAGATGCATACACACACAATACAAGCATGTACACCACACAGACTTCTGTTAAGCAATTTATGGAAGCAGGAGTTTACTTTGGCACATAGTTTGAGGGCCCAGTCCATCTTGGCAGAAATGTTCTGTCAGCAGCAAGAGGTTGAAGCAGTTGGTCACACTGCCTCTGTGGCCTGGTCACACTCAGCCAGCTTTTAGCCTTTCATGCAGCCCAGGCTCCAGGCCCAGGGCACGGTGCCTCTCACCATTGTAGAGAGGCTGCCAACCCCAGTTAGCCTAAACAAGATTATTTTGAACAATCAAGCCCAGAGACTAATCTAGTCTAAAGAATCCCTCCACCGCATCTACAGAGGCTGTCTTCTAGGCAATTCCAGAGCCTTTCAATTGAAGACCAACAGTCACCTTCACATATATAAATAGCTGTAAAGAAACCTTGAACTAGCAACACTTTCCTGGCCTATTCTGAGAGTGTTTATGACCTTGTTTTAAGCAGTAGGGGTTTAGGGGATAGTAGGTCAGTCATTGGTGATATTATGAAATTGCACCTGGTCTCAGACACTGAAAAACAGAACACAGAAATCACCAGCCTATACAATACCGAAATCAGCAAAATCACTCCATTTAGTTTGCCTTAATGTTTCAAATGATTGCACAGACTAAATCATAGTCTCTATTGAATACTTTTGATGGTATCCTTTAAAATCTCTAATTAAAACTAAGCCGTGTGGCAAGTACTTTCTACCTCAATTTGATGCTCACTGTTGCATGGAAGTTGAATAGGGTGCCTCTTGAGATCAAGATGACATAATTTTCAGACATAGAATTCTAAAGTAAAAAGGGCAATCACTACGATCATAAAACTACTATAATCACTTTCTTTAAATGCAAGAAGTGTAGAGTACATCAGTTTATTACTTCATGCTGCAAGGATATCAATCAATGGTTATTTAGTTCAGGAAATCAAGCAGAGAATAAGAATTTTTTAAAAGAAGCGATTCACCTAGAAGAGTTGGAGCTACATATCACTTTTATGTCTACTCGGAGGAAATTTTACACACAGAAGCACACACAAACACAATTGTTTGCCAAGTTCTCTCAATACGAATTAACTAAATATCTGAAACATCCCGTGGTTGGATGGTGATAAAATTTGAGATGTTTTAGAAGAACATTTAGGGAAATATTAAGTAGGAAGAAAATTCACATTGCTTCTTTGAAAAGCTTCTAGCTGTACAGTCTTTGGTATTTCGCCTTTATATGTCCTTTATAGAATGGGAGAAGAAAGGTCAAACCTTAATGTGTAGCCTACATGTTTCTTATTTCCTGATGTTGGACCAAGATAATTTTAGACCCTGAAACATACATGAAAACAAGTACAGTTGAAGCTTTGAAACCAGAATTTACAAAATGGACTCATGGATGAAATGTAAACTCTACAGGTTCATTTCAGATATGCACACAGGCAATACCACATTACATACATGCAGATCCCTGTCCTCAGACATCTATACAGAACACACATATCAACCTATAGATATATAAATCATACACCAATACACACACACACACACACACACACACACACACACACACACATGCACTACTTACTTATACGTATGTAGATATTGTACAACCATCTCTCGCATGTTCACTCACCAGATATACATAAAACCACAAACACATTTCTGTGCACAAAAATTTGCTAGTTAAAGAGAGGGAATGTGTGCACAAGAGCATTCACTATCTCGTTACATTTTCTCTATTCTATTTATTACAAAAAGCCTGTGACGAAAACTTGTTTCCGATATTTTAAAACTGCATCTAAACGTACAGGCCGTAGTAAAAGAGAGGCATTAGATTTACACAGCACCTCTTATCCAACATAAGCACAAAGAAATGTTTCATTATTTTAATCTCTGCCGTTCTCCTCATTCATTGGCGGAGGCTAACTCTCGTATCTCCAAACATATCTACACAAGTCTTATGTAACTTCCCAGCTGTGAACTGAGCTAGATGTGGGACAAGTGGATAGCCTAATAGACAGTGAGTCAAAATTATTTGCTAAAGGGCCATGACTAGCAAAAAAGAGTACTGCAATTCCACAATCCGCAAGGACATCATTCCAGGATTCTTTATGTTTGTCGGTCAATGGGTGCTGCTGCAAGTTCTGAAGGGTCTGAATGCTGAGTCCTTAACTTTTTATGTTTTAGGATGGCTAAAGATCCCAAGAGGCTGATTATGTGTAGGGGGTGTCACTAGTTATAGAAATGGCCAATTTTCTAGTCTATCAAAATAATCAATAAATGAAAACAGAGATTACAGTACTGAAAACATTGGCAGGTCAATAAACCTTCTAAACTGCTCTGCACATGTCTGGCACATATTGCTATTTAGGATCATTTGCTGTATAAATTATAACTATGAAATTAGATGACTGAAGAAATTGGAACATTTGTTTCAATAACAATCTTTCTACAAAGATTTCTCAACAGTGTAAGTTTTTTTCCTTTTAATAATTCATTTTCTTTTTCACTCCTTTCCTTATCTGTACATTAATATCTCCCTTACTTGTTTTTCTTTATATTAGCTAGTTGATTTATTTTATCTTTGAGTAGGGACACACACACACACATACACACACACACACACACACACACACACATACACACACACACACAAAGCACCCGTTCACTTAAGTGATGTATTCTAAAAGTTACAAATTATACCAAAGCCACACAGAGACATACCATACACATATCTTTCTATATGTAAGTCATGCCATAGACACAGTTGGTATTAAAAAAAAGTAGTCCATCTAAGGGCAATAGTGGCACACATACATTGGAGTAACTAACACCTCTCTAATTGGCCTGCCCAACAAGAGGGAAATCATGCATGATATTAGAAACCTAGACAACTGCATAGGGCTAGTAAAGCCATGGATCTTGGAGTAGAACCTGTAACCACCACTTTAATTACTAAATCAGTATAATTAATTCCTACTACACTCTACATGCTTGTCATCACCCCTTATCAAGAAAACTTTTCTCTAGTACAGACTGAGATCATTACAGAAAACCACAACCAATCAAAATGTAGACTTATAGAGCCTGATCCCAATGAACATATCTACAAAACAACTTCTCCACCTAAAGCTCAGGGGACACTATGGAAGAGAAGGTGGTAATATTGTAACAACCAAAGAATCCAGGAATTTCCTCTTCTAGTAATATCGGAAGCTACATCCATAAAATGTGACAAGTATGACTGCCCAAACATGAGCTGAACAAGCAAAATGACATGCCAAAGCAGATGACATGGCCCTTGAGACCCCAACCTAACGCAAAGAATTATAGGCAACCCAGAAATGATTAGAGTATAGGACATGGTATTCCCTGGGGGAAAGGACACCAATAGGTTAAGTACTAAATGGTCAGTTCTGAAAAATATGCATTAATGGACATACTTGTATTTACAATAGCTTTAAAGAAAATAAAATATCTTGGAACATACCTACCAAGGAGGTGAAAGAGCTCTACAATGTAAACTTTAAATCTGTGAAGAAAAAGATTGAAGACAATGCCAGAAAATGAAAGGGTCTCACATGTTTATGAGTTGGTGGAATTAGTTCTCTCAGAAGCAGTTTGTACAGTCAATGCAACCCCAATCAAAGACCCTACAGCACTCTTCACGGAAATAATAAAAAATAATTCTAAAATTCATATGGAACCACAAAAGACCCCTAATAGTCAATGCAATCTTGAGGAAAAAACAAAACACTCCCACAATAGTGGAAGTATTGCTGCCACCAGATCTCAAGATAGAACAGAGCAACAGTAATAAAAACAGTATGATTCTGTTTTTACAGAATCCCAACATGAGTACTCATAGAAATAGCCACCTGATATTTGACAATAGTGCTGAAGATACACATCAGAGAAGATAGCATCTTTAACAAATGGTGCTAAGAAACTGGATGTCTAAATGCAAAAATAAAATAAAATAAAATTAGACTTCTACCACCTTACATTAAAAAATTAACTCCAACTGGATCAGCAACCTCAATTTGAAACCTGAAATTCTGAGACTGCTGGGAAAAAACAAACAGTAGCCTACAAGATATAAGCGTAGGAAAGAGCTTTCTAAATAGGGTTCCATTTGCTTAGGAATTAGGGCCAGCGGTTGACAGGTGAGACCGAATAAAGTCAGAAGTTTCTGCTCTGCTAAAGAGACAATCAAGTGAAGAGCACTCCACAGAATGGAAGAGAACATAGTATCTAGAACATACAAAGAACTAAAAAAAAAAAAAAAAAAAAAACTAAAACTCAAAGCAAACAAACAATATCCTATTAAAAACAGGCTCTAGAACTTAATAACTCTTAATAGAAGAAATAAAAATAAGTAAGATGTAGCTCAGAAAGTGTTCATCATCCTTAGTAGTTGGGGAAGTTGAGATTGTCTCTCATCCCAGTCAGAATGGCTAAGGTAATCAAAGCAACCAACAACAAATGTTAGAAAGCATGTGGCTAAGGGGAACCCTCATTCACTGTTGGCGGAACTGCAACTTTGTGCAGCCACTCTGGAAATCAGTGTGAAGTGTATCAAAAAAAAAAAAAAAAAAAAAAAAAAAAAAAAAAAAAAAGCTAAAAGTAAATCCACCTTATAACCTGGCTTTACCACTCTTCCACACATGTCCTACTCCACGGGTACTTGTTCAGCCATGATCACTGTCACTCTGTTCACAATTGCTAGGAAATGAAAATAACCCAAATGTCCTTCAGCTGATAATGGGTAATAAAAAATATGTCACATGTTCGTATTATAAATGAAATACTATTTGTAGAGCAATGTAGAATAAAAAAATTTACTGGTAAATGAAAAGAACTAGGAAGTAGAGTATCATGGGGGTAACACAGATGCAGAAAAAAACAAAAAAACAAAAACAAATGTTCTTGCTCATCTGTGGTTCCCAGCTCCAAATCCTCAGATGTGAATATGTAACCTGGAGTAACCATAGAAGCCAAGGAAATAAAAAGGGACCATAGGGCAGGAGACAGAGAGGGCAGCAGCAAGATAGAGGTGTTATGGAGTTAGTGGGAATGGGTAATTTGGGAGCAGGGAGGCAGGTCATTGCAGAAGGAGAGGAAGGGATAAACTATAGTAAGGATTTTTTTAAAAATCCATAAAGAATCATATTTTATATTGGCCTAAAATTCAATACATACACATGCACATGTGTACATATGTATATAGTTTAAATGGAATCTTTTCACCCGGGGTGATAACACTCCTCCTGAGAGCCATAGACATAGACCGAGCCAAGATCTCAGTCCCAGGCATGAGAAACCCCCTTTCAGGCTGTTGGTCAGGGCAGTACAAAAAACTCCCCAAACAAGATAGCTTATTGCTATTGTCTTTCATTGCTTCCCAGAGGTTGAAGGTAAGTCCCAATTGTTGACCACACCACATAGTGTGTGTCACACAGTACTCAGAGGAATTGATCTGGATCTGACCTGAAATTTTCATGTCCTCGGGAACTAACTCTTATAGTACTGGAAAGTGTTATGCCAGCCGCCAAAGGAAGAAAGCATGCAATAATACTACCCAGCTGCGATATCTATGAACCACAATAACAATAACCACACCAAGATATCACTAAATGTTCAATAGTAGCTCTTATATTTTAGTAGTAACCAATGGCTCTCTAATTGGATGTAAGGCCCACTCAAATCATTCTTGATATTGTAAACCCCAGCAAAGCACCTATGACTGGTGAGGTCACAGTTCTCAAATGAGAATCAATTAGTGCCACATTTTATCCCAGTGTAATTCCTACCTGAATTATAAATACTTATCCTTCTTCCCGGAGATGAATCTAACTCTCAATGATCATCAAGGAACCTTCTTTGGGAAGGATTAAGAGGTGTGGTCTTGTTGAAGGAGGTGTGTCACCAGGGGTGGGCTTTGAGATTTCAAAAGCCAACACCAGTCTCTCTCTCTCTGTCTCTCTGTCTCTGTCTCTCTCTGTCTCTCTGTCTCTGTCTCTCTCTGTCTCTCTGTCTCTCTGTCTCTCTGTCTCTGTCTCTGTCTCTCTCTGTCTCTCTGTTTCTCTCTGTGTCTCTGTCTGTCTGTCTGTGTCTGTCTGTCTGTCTGTCTGTCTGTCTCTCTCTCTCTCTCTCTCTCTCTCTCTCTCTCCATCTTAAAGATAAAATATATACTCTTAGATACTGCTCCAGGATCATGCTTGCCTGCCTACTACCAACCCCTCTACCTTAATGTTTGTAGACTAACCCCCCTGAAACTTCTAGCTAGCTACCAGTTAAGTCCTTTCTTTTATAAGTTGCCTTGGTCATGTGTCTTTTAATAGCAATAGAACAGTAACTAATACACTCAGGGAACATTGTTGAAAAGGGGTTTGAAAGAATGTAAGAGCCAGAGGATCAGGAAATCTGTTGTAAGATGGAGCCATCCAGATATGACAGAGGGGCTACACCCATGAAATCTCAACAATATGGCTGTATAAACAAGATCTGACCAATAACAACACCAGTTGACATGTCAGCAAGCATGGGACCCCACCCCTAGACAAAAAACTACTGGCAAAAACTCAAATGGTCAGCCCTAAAAAGTACACATACAAGCAGGACTAAAAAACTCAGTAAGCTACATTTATATATTTAATCATACATATATGTTACATTAATAATTAAAGAATGAGGTTATAACATGGGAGAAGAGGAAATGGAGGAAGTGATATAATTATATTTTAATTAGATGAAAAAATGTTAAAAGAAAAATGTTTTGTAAGCATATAAAAGAATAGATTTTCATGACATTTTAATACATGTATGTCACTATACACACACACACATACACACACACACACACACACACACACACACACACACACACACACACATATATATATATATATATATATATATATATATATATATATATATATATATATATCAATTCTTAAGTTTCACTTCTTTGAAGCCAAATAGCTAGTATGTTATGAGACAAAAACTGGAATTCAGGCAGCCTGACTCCAGAGTGTATTCACTGCTGGGCTGACCAATTTAAGGGTTGATGCCAGAATAATAATAAAAGAAAAAAAAAAAAAACAAGACTAACAGAAACTAAACTCTTGTGAATGATATGCTTCCAAGACACATCACAAAGCCACTTCATCCACTGCTCAGTCCCCAGGCATTCTTAAACCAAGGTGCATATCTGAGCGAACCAAAAACAACTCCAAGAGCAGCTGTACTCGTTCCTTCATTTATGTAACAAAATGCCTGGCAAACCAACTCGGAGGAAGGTTTTGTCTTGGTTCACAGCTCAATAGGATAGTCCACTGTGGCCGCAGGAGATTTGGGGTAGCTGCTCACATTGTCAAGGAGCAAAGAGGCAAGAATTCTCAGCTCAGCTAACAGTCTCCCCCTTTTCAGCCTTGAGCCCCAGTCTGTGGCATAGGGCCCCCACTCTTGTTTAGAGTGGTCTTCCTTCACCCAGCAATCCCCTTGCAGGCATACCCAGAGGGTTTTTTATCTCTTACGTTATTCTATACCCTTTCAAATTATTAATAAATATTAACTAACACAAGCCACCCCTTGTCGACTTGATGCACAAACCTATAACAATTTAGCCTTAATCCTCCACCCTTTGACCCCTGACTCTCACAGCCATCATTTCATCTTGCAAAATGCATTCAGAGTCTCCATAGTTTTTTATCAGTCCCGGCTCTTCAAAAGCATATGTACAAAGTCTCCTTTGAGACCCAGGTGGTCCCTTGACTGTAAACCCCTATAAACAATTTATGTACTTTCACACACAGAAGTAGCATCCTCATTATAAAAGTGACACATGAGGGCATAGAAAGGAAACATCAGACCAAACCTAACAGGGCAGAGACCAAATTCCATACAGTTCCCTGTATACAGCATTTGAGGCTGTGATGGAGTCACGTGAGAGGCGGGGCTTGAGGACTCTCACCTCTCTAACTATGCCTCCACACCAGGGGCAGCCTTTCTTTTGGCCATCTCTACGCCATAGTTACAGCTTTCCTTAGTGGATGGCCCCGTGGCCTGTTGTTTCTAACATCATGGGGTCTATGGTGTGAATTAGCCTTCACCATCACAACTTCACACGGTGGCCTCTTTGGGACTTATTATCTCCCAGGAAAGACTCCACGCCCCCATCACTCTTCCAAAACCAATACCAAATGGATGGAGCTATCAAGTTATACAGCCAGCTTGGGATGGAGCCCTGCCCGCCTTGGACCAGAGTTTCGCCATCAGTCTTTCTGTGCCAACCCTGGAACAAGAATTTCCTACACAGCTGATTTCACCCCTTCAGTGACAGACACTCTCAGTGTAGGCTCTCTTATTTGAAAGGAATCTGAATTTTCATAACATGGAGCCTTTACTATTATGGTCTTGTTCCTCAGCACACCGTTCTGTGACAGAGCACCGGGTTCTTTGGAGTTATGCTCACGTCTTCCACAGCTACAGATGCTTTCAAAGCTGCCTCTTCTGTAACTTCAAACTCGCTCGCACTTTCCTCGGCAAACCAACCGCCTATTCTTTTCCTATCTTTCTGCTCTGCCTTTTACTTCCTCCTACTGTGGTTCTGGATAAGCATGCTATCCTGTCTGGAAATCTCCTTTACCAGACCAAAGTTAGCCCGTTTCCTAAATCGAGTCTCACGCAGGTTCTCAGGACGTGGGAAGCGCACACAGCCAGACTCATAGCCAGAATGCTGCAGTACAGCAATAAATACTGGTCTTTATTCCAGAGCCTGGGAGAATCCTTGTTTCCCTCTGTCCCTCCCCATACGTGTGTGTGTATGTGTGTATGTGTGTGTGTGTGTGTGTGTGTGTGTGTTATTCCAAATTCCCACCACAGTGGTGCCCTGAGCCCTGCTTACGGCATTCTAGAACTGTGCTCATCCAAAGTTCCAAACTCTTTCATACCCCTCCCCTTAGCCAACCCCACATCCCTAAGGACGACATGGCCATTTCAGAAGTGGCCCCACTTCTCTGTGTTCGTTTCCTCATTGCTGAGATGAAACACCTGAAAAGAAATTAAGAAAAAAGGAGGTTTATTTTGGTTCATAGTTTGAGAATGCAGTCCATCAGAGAGGAAATGTCCTGGTAGCAGCTGGAGGCAGCTGGTCACATATCTGTAGTCAAGAAGCAGGGGGCGGACGGGGGGGGGGTCCCTCAAAGTCATTCCCAGATGCTTACCTCTCAGGTGATTCCATTTCTACCATCTGGCCAAACACGGAAAGAGAAGCAGTGTTTTCTGATTAGAAGGGCCATCTCTCAAATATTATTTGGCAAACCATTTTCGATAACCATCACACCACTCAAAAAAAAAAAAAAAAATCAGAAGAGTGGCGAGCACTTAGGAGGAAAACCACAAAAGACAAACGAGTAGAATTAGGAGGGAGTGTGAGGAGCCAAGGCGAAGACAGAACCGGTGACAGTGAGGGGCTGAATGAATGTGAAGACAGAAAGGGGACAAAGACTGCAGCTGAGACAGCACAGCTCTGGACCTCGGTTCTGTTGTGCTCCCTTGAGGCTATCAGGGCACTTGAAAAGGGCAAATTTCTGTCCGGCAATGACAGCCCACCAGCAATTACTTAGGATGATGGAATTGCTCGGTATTAACATTGCAATGTTGTCATCGTAAGTCACATGCCATGAGCGAGCCGGGAAACATAATAAGTAAAAATGAGGAGCTGAGTTGTAATTGCATTTAAGTTTAATGAATTTAACTGTAAATAGGCGCACGACTCATTTATCAGACGGTGAAAATGTACGTCTCTCAAGGGCAGGAGCTTCTCTATGAAAATCATATTCCACAGGGTCCGCGCTTTCTCTAGGTGCTGAGAAAGAGTGTGAATGTCCAAACTCAAATACTGAATCATCCCTCTAATCTACAGAATATGAGATGATTAGGTTAAAAGTGGGGCCCTAGCAAGGGTCCTAACCTCACTAGTGTGTTTCACAAAAAGATGAAGTTGAGGAGCTGGAGTCGTGGCTCGGTGGCTAAGAGCAAGCGCTGCTCTCTTCAGAGGACCTTAGTTCGGCTCCCAGCACTGGCATCAGGAAGCTCACAATTGTTAACCCTAGCTGCAGGGGATCCAAGGCTGTGTGCCTCCAGGGAAATCTTCACTCAAACCACACACCAACACAAACAAGTATGGATAGGTAAAATAAAAAGAGATGAAATTTGATCATTAGGGGACACTAGGGATGTTCGTGTATGGAGGACCAAGGGAGACATCTTAAACTTTGCTCTTTAAGTCTCACCCAAGCTGTGCTATTTTTTTTGTTAACACAAGCATAGAAAATTATTAATTGTTAGGTAGTTAATATAGCATAATAGACATTATAAAATTTTATATTAAGTTAAAAAGCTTTTAGAATCTAGTTGTTCCAACTCCCCTCCTTCTCCATCAGTGCCACCTTCTAGTAAAAGTATCTATTTTTTTGACCACTTCCTCCAAACTGAGAACTCACAATCTCCACCAATAATAAGGCTGAGAATCTTGTGGTGGAGCATTTAGAGGAGGAAACAAATTATAAACTGCAATTACCTGCTGTTAAGAATTATTTTTACATCCTGCGCAATTTAAATTCTAAAAGCCATATTACTGACAGTTAAGTGGCAGTTCCCGATGAAGAGTGACAGGCTTTAAAATGTGACTCCTCCATGCAAGTTTGAAGAGAAATTTCTGGTTACTGGGCCCTGGGCTGGTGCTATTAAGGTCAGCATTAAATAGGACATTTGCATAGTGTCTGGGACTTGCAAGAGCTGCATAAATTACCTATGCGAAGGCCAGCTCTTCCAAAGATGACTAACTGCTAACAGCTGGGTGAGTGTGGAGAGGTGAACCAGGCTCTCCCGTGGTGTTCTTGTCAACAAAGTGTGTCACCATATTTTATCCATACATCTTCTAAAGAGGAGTGTTGTTTTCATGGACATTTTGTTTTCCGTGGTATGCTCCAGTTCCTTTCAATGATTGCTGGGCATCATGTGACCTACACTTGGGCCCTTGAGGGCATCCGAGCATCACAGTACAGACCTTGGTTTTGCTGCAATGTCGGGAGTCTTCACAGGTTACCCACCTCCATAGAAATTTTCTATAAATTAGAACAAATGCTCATATTTATCACCAACCTATAGAAAGAAAAAAAATCTTACCAAATAGTATTTACAGAAACTCAGAGATCTTCATAGAGACTCATTTCCATCTTTCATCATATTACTAATAGGCAGCTCTAATTAGGAGCATTTTTTCCCCTTAAGAACAGCCTCACAGGAACGCAGTGATAAAACTGTCTTTTCTCTAGGATGGAATCATGACGTTGGTAAAATCAGTTTTCTCTTGTGTTACTGTTCACAGACGCTGTGGAGTCAGGTCTTTTTGGCAAATCCCTGAGCACTTCGAACATTCAGCTCTCTCTCTGCGCTAACATTTAGCTATAAGGAACCTACACTCTCTTGATATTTGGTTACTAAGCAACTCTGGTGAACGTATCAATGGGTTCTAATGGAAGCTCATAACCTTTCTAGGTACCTTCTTGACAGGGTTTCAGATTAAGAGTGAATGAGAATGATTTGACTCTACGGAAGTGTGTGCATGTATGTGCGCATGTGTGCATATGTATACAAGTGTGTGATGTGTGTATGAGTATGTGTGCATACGAATGTGTGTGTGTGTGTGTGTGTGTGTGTGTGTGTGTGTGTGTGTGAATGCGAGTGGCTCTATTATGTGAGTGGGTGGATATATGTGTATGCATGTGTGTGAGTGTGCATGTCTTTGTGGTTTTTGGCTTGTCCTATTTGATGCATCTTTTGTTGTCTCTGAAATATTTTTAATAAGGCTGTCTAATCTGCTTACTTGTATGAAAGCTTTGTTTCAGTGGGGGATTTGTTAATTTGGAAAACAGCAATTGGATGTGAAGTATTCTACTGTGGGTAGTCACTACAACATTGTAATACACCATTTGCATGAATATGAAACTACAAAATATATTTGCTATATTTTGGCTTATACATTTCAAGTTTTATTGCTTTTCGGGAATATTGTCTGTTTAAATTTTCATTGTGTATATTCATTGCGCGTGGTGCTGTGTTCCATAAGGATATTTCCATACAAGTGTGTAATATCCTCCCCAATGCTCCCTCCCTTGTCCCCAGTAGATCTTTTTGTTCCCCTAGAGAGTTTTCTTCTACATTTGTGACATACATGCATACATAGTTGTATATAAATATATACAGTACATAATCTAGGAATCAAAAATGAGAAAAAAGCATGTATCTTGCGGAAACTGGCTTAATATGATTACTTCAAGTTGCATTCATTTTCCTGCAATTAACAAAGCTTCATTTTTCTTTATGGGCTGAAAACAATTCCATTACGTGGGTATACTGCACTTTCTTTACCCACTGATCTATTGTTAGACAACTCGGGTGGTTCCATAGCTTAGCTGCTGTACACAGTGCTGCAGTAAACATCAGTGCACAACTAGCTCTATGATATGTTACCTTGGAGCCCTCTGGGTAAACACAGGAGTGGTGTAGCTAGGCCGTATAGAAAATCTATTTTTAGTCCCTTTATGATGCGTCCAGATTCCTTGCCACAGTAGCTGGCTGAGTCTGCCTTGCCACCATTGTCTCCAGTGGTGCATAAAGAGTTCTTTTTCATCAGAATCCTTGTCAGTATCTGTTTGTTTGCAACTAGGGTAGGATGGTGCCCTGTTTTTTGTGGGGGTTTTTGTTTTTTGTTTTGTTTTGTTTTTTGGTGGGGTTTTTTTTTTGTAAGTTTGTTTGGTTGCTTGTTTTTTATGTAAACCTGACACAAGTACCAGACTTACCTGAAAAGGGGGACCACAACTGAGAAAATGCCTCTATAAGACTATATGCAAGCTTATGGGGTCATTTTCTTAGTGATTGATGTGGGAGGGCCCAGCCCATTGTGGGCGGTGGTGCTCCTGGGCAGGTGATCCTAGGGTGTGTCAAGAGAAGCAAACCAGGAAGCAGCACCTCTCTATGGCTTCTGCTTCAGTTTCTGCCTCCAAGATGCTGCCACAGTTCTTAACTTGACTTTCCTGGGTGATGTACAAGTTGTAAGTGCAAATAAACCCTTTCTTCTCCAACTTGTTTTCAGTCATGCTATTTTATCACCACAATGGAAATCAGTTGTTGATTAGATTGTTTGATTTCTGCTCATTCAGTTTTTGAGGGTTTTTCCCCTACATAAACCCCTCTGTCAGATGGCTGGCTGGCGAAGATTTCCCTCTCATTTCATAAGCCAACTCTATAGTTGATTATTTTCTTTGCTGGACAGAAGCTTTTCAAATACATGAGGTCCCATTTGTCAACTGTTGTCATTATTTCCGGAATGATTGCAGTCTGATTCAGAGAGCCCTTGAAGCATGTGTCTTGAAGTGATTTTTCCCTACTTTCTGTCCCCTCTAAAAGCTCAGTTTTTGCCTTACATTAAGGCTTTGGTCCATCTGTACTTGATTTTTGGTACAAGGTGAGATAGCGAGATACACTTTCCTTCCCTTGTGTGCAGATGTTCAGTTTACGCAGCATTGTTTGTTGAGGAGGCTATCTTTTCTCTAAAGGATTTATTTTGGCTTCTTTGTGAAAAGTCAAGAGGCTGTAGCTGTGTGGGGTTAGATCTGGGCCCTCTATTATGTCCCTGTCATCTGAATGTCTGCTTCTGGGCCAGTGTTTTTGCTGTTTCTGCTACTGTGACATCCTGGCATAACTTGAATTTAGGTAAGGTGGTTCTTCCAGAGTATCCCTTGGCTTAAGATGGCCTCGGCTGCCTGGGTGCTTCCATATGCATTTTAAGATTTTTCAAGAAATATTTCTGTAAAGAACGACATTGCAATTTAGGTGAGAATTCCAATTCTCTATAGATTACTTCTGGTAATAAGGTTATTTTTCAATATTGATTCTTCCAGTCTACAAGCATGGGAGAACTTTCCATTTTCAATGTCTTCTTCAACTTTAATCTTCAGTGTTTGAAGTTTTCGTTTTAGAGGTCTTCTGTCTTGATATGCTTTATTCCAAGAGCTTTTTTTTTTGTTGTTATTGATTTTCTCTTCCTTCCTTCCCTACTTCCCCTCTCCTCTCTCCTTCGCCCCTCTATCTCCCCCAGACAATTATCAACAAGAAAGAATGATTTCTCTCTTAATATATTTGTTGCTGGTATGTAGGAAGGCTACTGACTTTTTAATCTTCACATTGTATCCTGGCACTCTGCAGAAGTGTTTACTACATGTAAGAGTTTTGTTGTTATTGCTGTTTTTTTTTTTTAACATTATCTGGAAATTCATTTCTGCTGGCAGCAAGGCACAGTTACAAGATCATAGTAGCTCCATTCTATGAGAAAAGAAGGGATCATCTCTAGGTCCTGCTAGTATCTGCTGCTTGGTAACGGTTGACTTTTTTATAGGGCAGATGGTGTGGGGCAGATGTTGGTAGTGGGCAGGGCTCCTGCCTAGCACCCCAGAAACCTCTGCCAGGTCAGGATAAAGACTGGCATTGGTCTGGCCAGATTGGATGAGTGGGTGTTTCCCTATAGCTGCCAAAGCCGGGTCACCAGCAGTCATGATGTGGATGTGACTTAGTTGGGGTTTCTACTGCTGTGAAGACACACAATGACCGTGGCAACTCTTATAAAGGAAAACATTTAACTGAGGCTGGCTTAATAGTTTCAAAGGTTTAGTCTATTTTCATCATGGCAAGTAGCATGGCAGCATGCTGGCAGACATGGTGCTGGAGAAGGGCCTGAGAGCTCTACATCTGGATCCACAGGCAGCAGAAGGGGACTGTCCCACTAGGCCTGGCTTGAGCATATGAGACCTCATAGCCTGCCTCCATATTGACACACTTCCTCCTAACAATGCCACTCCGTGTGGGCCAAACATTCAAACACACGAGTCTATGGGGCCATTCCTATTCAAACCACCATAGGAGGCCTAGGGAACCATGCTAAGTGTTCAGGGGACTCTGTCACAGTGGCCATGAATATGCGAGTCAGCCCTAGGGAGCCACAGGTGTTGGGGCAGCCCCGAGTACCCAGCATTTCGGTATGATCTGTAGATGGAAAAGGATCCTAGGCCATCCTCGTAGTAGTCATGGGTGACTACAAACAAGATGCTGGGGGTGGGAGTGGCTGTCATGATTCAAAGCTGGAAGGCTGTAAAGATCTAAAAAGAAGAAGAAGAAGAAGAAGAAGAAGAAGAAGAAGAAGAAGAAGAAGAAGAAGAAGAAGATGACTGGTGGATCTTGACCCACAGTCTGGGTGTAAGGAATGGGGAAGGCCACTTCCTGGCTCACCCGTGACCACGTACACATGAGAAGACTCTAAAGAGTTTTTCAAATGAGTCTTTGGGTTCTCTTTTTTTTTCTTTTAATATATTTTATTAATTTATTCTTATTACATCTAAATTGTTACCCCATCCCTTGTATCCCCCATTCCTCCCTCCCTCCCATCTTCCCCTTACTCCCCTCCCCATGACTGTGACTGGGGGGACCTCCTCCCCCTGTATATGCTCATAGGGTATCAAGTCTCTTCTTGGTAGCCTGCTATCCTTCCTCTGAGTGCCACCAGGCCTCCCCATCCAGGGGACGTGGTCAAATATGGGGCACCAGAGTCCGTGTGAAAGTCAGACCCCACTCTCCACTCAATTGTGGAGAATGTCCTGTCAATTGGCTAGATCTGTGTAGGGGTTCGAAGTTCACTGCACATATTGTCCTTGGCTGGTTCCATAGTTTGAGCGGGACCCCTAGGCCCAGATCTGCCCATCCTAATGGGTTCTCTTATATGTGGAATCATATCATCTGCCATTAAATCTACGTTGATGCCTTCTTTTCCTATTTGTATCCTTTTTGTTTCCTTCTCTTGTCTTATTTGCTTTGGGTCAGACTAGCCCTGGGTGGTTGGCTAGTTGTTCAGCACCATGAATGTTTTCCCTGCTGTTGAGTTGCCCTTAAGTCCAGATAGACAGGAATTGTTTATTGCATGATATTAGTGCAATGATTACTTCCTTAGGGAGATCTTACTCTGCTCATCATTGCTGCGGTTCTTGGGCTCCACTATCGGTCACTTCCCTTCTATGAAAGCTTGCACATCATCTTACATGTCATCTCCCCATGCTATGAGCTAGTTCTCCAGTCACCAGGGAAGAGGCATTCAGGTCAGGTCCATCTTAGGTCCAGCTAGTCCTGTGTACAGTATTGTGCTGCCATAGGGAGTTAGCCTCAACCCCTGGGTGGGAGGAAGCAAGGTCAGCAACAATAGCCTTTATTGTTTTTGGAGTCTCTTGGACTCTACTGACCAACATCTTGAAATGGGGTTACTTAATACCTGGTTGTTAGATAGTTTATGGTAACCTTGTTGGTCTAAGTAAGATGACTTCATTTAAATGATATGTGTATATTTGTGCACATTCCTAGTGGCTATTTCCAAGATCCTTAGTGTCGTTCCCCCCTCCTCCTTCCCTCTTCTGTATTGGCTTCCTTTCCCACTCTCCAATTACCCTGCCCCATTTGTTCAGTTTCTCCCTTCATAGCACATGAACCCTGCTATTTCCCTTTCTAGAACTCCTCTTCCCCGCATGGCCCATTTTTATGTTCAGATTATATGCTCAGAGCTAAAGATTTAGAACTAGAAATCACAAATGAAAAAGAACATGTAGCATTTGTCTTTCTGGGTCTGAGTCACCTTACTCAATGTAACATTTTCTAGTTTCATGTATTCACCAGCAAATGATTGTAATGATTTCATTTCTCTTTGCAACCAAAACAGCATTATTTCATTATGTATATGTGCCACATTTTATTATGCATTATCAGTGGAAAGGCATTTAGGATGTTTTCATTTCTGAGCTATCATGAATAGCGTGACAGTGAGCTTGGCTGAACATTAAGTGTGGAATGGCATGTTAAGTCCTTTGGGCATATGTAGAAGATGGTAAAGCCAGGTCTTATAGTAGATTTAGTTTTAGCTTTCCGAGGATTCTCTGCAGTGGTTACCAGAGTGGCTGCACAAATTTGCAATTCCACCAACAGCACACAAGGGTTCGGTTCCCCTTTACCCACATCCTCTCTAGGAATTTCTGTTGGTTGTTTTGATTACCTTAGCCATTCTGACGAGGGTGAGATGAAATCTCAAAGCTATTTTGACTTGAATTTTCCTAACTGTTAAGTGGGATGGACATTGAGATATTTCTTAGTCATTTTTGTTTATTCTATTGAGACAGGTCTTAGGCCCATTTTTTTAAAACAGGGTCATTTTTTTTGACTCTTTGTTTCTTGAGTTCTAGGGATTAATCCTCTGTCAGATGTACAGCTGGCAAAAATTCTCTCCCACTCTGTGGGCTTCCTCTTCAATTGATTTATTGTTTTCTAGCTGTGCAAAAGCTTTTTATTTTTATAAGTTCCCATTTATCAATTGTTGGCCTTAAGTCCTGGGCAAATAGAGTCATCCTCAGAAAGCCTTGTCTACACTGATAACTTGTGGGGTACTGCCTGTTTTGTTTCAAACAGTTTCAGGTTTCATGTTTAGGCTTTGATTCATTTGGAGTTACATTTAGTGGAAGGTGATTATATAAGGATTTACTATCATTTTCCCACATGTAGACATCCAATTTTCCAAGAACAATTCACTGAAGTTGTTACCTTTCTCCAGTGTATGTTTTTGGGCCCTTTGTCAAATACCAGATGATTTTAGTTACACACACTGATGTCAGGGTCTTCTATTTTGTTCCTACATGACTGCTCTCCTGCCAGTGCTATTCTGACTTTACTATTTCTGCTTTGGAACATAATCTTTTCATTTGGAATGACAATTCTTCCAACGTTGTTCATCTTGCTAGGGTTGCTTTCTATCCAGGGTCTTTGTATCCCAAATGAATAACATATTATTTCTGTGAAGAATGAGGTGGAGATTTTAGCTAGAATTGTGTTAAATCTATAAATAGATTTATAGATTTTGGTAGAATAGCCATTTTTGTATTATTAACATACAGTCTATGCGCATGGGATGTTTTTTTCATATTCCAGTGTCTTTCTCAGTCTTTTTCTATCAAGATGTAAGGTGTCATTAAAGAGGTCTTTCACCTCCTTGGTTAGGTGTATTCCTAGGTATATATTTTCTCTGAGGCTACTGCAAACTAGAGAGAGTGGTATTAAATTTGTAAATGATTAATTTTTGCAAGATGATTTTTTATTCTACCACTTTGCTAAAATCATTCATCATTTCTAGAAGTTTTCTGGTAGAATTTGGAAGAGTGTCTCTTAGGTATACCACCGTATTACCTGCAAATTGGGAGGATGCCTTCTTCTTCATCTATTTGTGTCCTTTTAATTTCTGTTTCGTTACTTATTGCTGCAGCTACTGCTCTGAGCACTGTATTGAAAAGGAGTGATGCTAGTGGCCAGCCCTGTCTCATTTCTTATTTCAATGGGATTGCTTCAAGTTTTGCTCCATTTAGAGTGATGGCTGTGGGTTTGTCATATAAAGCCTTCATTATGTTGAGGCATGTTCCCCTTCCCCCATACTGTTTTCTCAAGGATTTTTGTTTTTTGTGAAGGCATGTCAAAGACTTTTCTGTATCTATTGAGATGATCATGTGATTTCTATCATTAAATCAATTTATATGATTGATTTATTACATTTACTGACTAAAGCCAACTTAGTAATGATGGACAATCTTTTGACATGTGCTGGTATTCTGTCTGCAGGTATTTTATTTAGGATTTTTCAATGTATATTCATCAAGGATACAAGCCTGTAGGTTTCCTTTCTGTTGTGTCTTTACCTGGTTTTGGTATTAGAGTAAAGCTGAATTTGTAGAATGTGTTTTAAAGAGCTCCTTCTGTTTCCTTCTCTCTTTTTGTATAATTTAAGAAATATTGGCTGTAGAACTTCTTTGAAAGTTTCCTAGAATTCAGTGGTAAATCCATCTGGGTTAGTGCTTTCTTTAGTAAGAAGACTTTTAATACTGTTTCAGTTGTCTCATTTGTTATGAGTGTTTATCCTGTTGATGCCTCCTTGGTTTAACTTTATTGGTTTGGATGAGTCTAGAAATATACTCATTTCTTTTAGATTTTCCAATTTCATTGAGTCCAGGTTTATAAGGTATTCCTTTATAATATTTTTAATTTCTTTGGCACTTGTAATGTTTTCCTGCTCATTTCTGATTCTGTTAATTTGAGTTATCTCTTTATTTATTTTGGTTAGTTGGGCCAAACATCTGTTCTTACAATCATTGATTCTTTTTTTAAAGATTTATTTATTTCTCTACTGTGTACACAGTATTCTGCCTGCATGCCAGATCTCATTATAGATGGTTGTCAGCCACCATGTGGTTGCTGGGAATTGAACTCAGCACCTCTGGATGAGCAAACAGTGCTCTTAACCTCTGAGCCATCTCTCCAGCCCCAAATCATTGATTCTTTATATTGTTTTCTTTGTCTCTGTTTCATTAATTTTTGCTTTGATATTTATTATTTCTTGTGGCCTTTTGTGTTGGTATTTGGTTTGTTCTTGTTTTTCAAATTTTTTGAGATGCATCATTAAGTTATTTATTGATGTTCTTGTTGATTTCTTAATGTAAGAACTTAGAGCTATAACTTTCCCTCAGAGAACTGCTCTCAATGTGTTTCAAAGGTGTGTACGTGTGTGTTCTTTCCTTGAAAGAGCTTTGATTTCATCCTTCCTCCTAATATTGTATTTATATTCAATTATACGGTAGACTTCTTGGAAACAACAGATTCTAGCTTTTAAATAGGTTTCTAAAAAGTAAACTTTAAATTATTTATTTATTTATTTATTTATTTATTTATTTATTGTTTTGATGATGTGTTGTGTGGAAGGGTATGAGGGACAGAGTGTATTAAGTGGAACCCAGGGAACCACTTTGTGAATTTTGTTCTCTTTTTCTACCTTTACATGGGTTCTAAAATTGAGTGTAGGGTTCTGAAGATTAAATGCAGGTATACAGGCTTAAGTGTCTTTATTCACTAAGCCATCTTACCAGCTTGGATCCTGGTTTTTGTTTGTTTTGATTTGATTTTTTAAAATCTAATCTTCTAGTTTATGTATTATTGTGTAAGTTAGGCTACCTATATTCAGTATTACTATAGGAAGGTATATGTTAATCGAGTAGTTTAAAAATGTATAGTTTTCTCCTATTTCTCATTTTAAATATTACTTTTCTAGTATATATTACATCTTCCTATAGCTTCCTAGATACTTTATATTTCCATTCATTTTAAATAACTTCTCCACACATCTTCTTTTTACTGAGATTTGTTTTCATTTTGTGTTTGTGAGTATTGTCTGTACATATGTGTACCACATGTGTGCCTTTTCCCTGAGAAGGCTAGAAGTGGATGTTGGATCCATTAGAACTGAAACTATGGATAGGTATAAGCTGTCGTCTCAGTTTTGAGAAACAAATCTGGACCTTATACAATAATAGCTAATGCTTTCAACTGCTGAGCTATTCCTCCGGCCCCAGCTTCCCTTATCTTCTGTAAAACTGGATTAGTGGCCATGAACTCCTGTAGCTTGGTTTTATTGTCGGGACTTTTTCTTTTTCTTTTAATTATGACAGCTTTGCTATGTATATACAGTAGTCTGGGTTAACAGTTATTGTTCACAACTAGAAATATGTCAGTCCAAGGCCTCCAAGATTTAATTTTTTCTTTCTTTTTTATTATTTATTACAAATTGTTCATATTACACACCTATTGTTATTCACTTGGAATTTGTTCAGGAATTTATTTTGTGTCCTCTTTGATTTCTTTGAACATATTTACAATCATCATTTGAAAATTTTTATTTGGGAATTTATCTAATTTACTTTCACTGGGGTCATTAGTATGGTATTCGTCATTTTTAGAGGTGTCACAATGCCTTGGTATATTTTTGCAATTTGCAATTTGTACATCTAGGGTTAGATCATTTGTTGAATTTTACATTTTTACCTTTGTTTTTTGGTTTGTTGGTTTTTGGTTTTGGTGGAAATGTTTGGAATGCTCAAGAGAGACTAAATTGTAGTAGATTTGAAGTCCCCTTCTTTTATATGATTTTTGGGAAAGCAGAGTAAATCCCTAGTACTCTTCTGAAAGTAGGCTAATGTTTGCAAAAAAAAAAAAAAATCACAATTACAAGGTAGACCCACCTAGCACTTTAGGCCTTAAAGGCACTTCGATCAAACGGAGTGCACTAAGACAGTCACTGCTTTGGGTGTAAATGGGAAGGGGATGGGGAAAGCAATGTACGAGCAGAGATTAGCATTGAGCTGGTTAAAAAAGGAGAGAATAAAGTAGTAAATAAATGAAGAAACAATTGAGATAAGGAGGATGATTTGGCAGTCAGAGCTGCAGGTACAATGAAAAGAGAGAGCATGTAGCTCAGATACAGGGACTTGCTAACCAGGTCAGCCTGTGTTCTTTGGGAAAGACTACAAAAGGAAAATGAGAAAGTAACAAATAAAAGAAAAAGAAGAAAAGAAGGAGAAAGAAGACAAAGGGAGGAAAAGAAGAGAACAAAGGAAAGCTGGCCTGTTCCATTGGCGCTGGGCATTAAGTAGCAGGAAGGGGAGGACAGGAAGCTTTGGAGCATGAAGTCTGAATGCAATTTCAAGTTCCTTGTTGATTCTACGTTTGCTTGTCTCAGCATCCCTTCCTTGGCTTCCAAGTGCATGCCACACTCTGGGGTATTTGTAGCCTCTCCTACCTCTGTGCAGTTCTTCAGGAGTCTGGCCATGAATGCTGCCACTGCCTATTTCAAGTGCCTAATTCAGGACTTGAGTGTGTATTTCTCTGAAGAGTCTGGCTACAATCAGGTCTCCAGCTTGCTGAACGCACGCTTAGTTGTGACATAGTTTCCTTTCATCAGTCTAAGGAATTATGGTGCTGCATTTTATTGTGCAGCCCTATGATACTGGATTGAGGTTTCCCAAGAAAATGATTTATGGAAATAGCAGTAGGTCAGGAGTTACCTGGAGTGCCAAGCCACTGGCTCATCGGGGTGTTTTTTAAAGTCTTCAAACTGTCAACAAAGTATCTGATCATAACCAATATAAATTTATTAACCAGTTAGAGCCAGCCTTTATCTTCAGGGTAGGAATTCATAATCTAATTGTGCCACTCAAAACACCTGTACCAGTAAGAATAATGAGGGACATGATCCTTCAAGGAGCAATTCCAAAATCTCAGTGACTTGCTATAATAAAGTTATTTTCACTGCTGCACTAAATATCCATATGCACAGGCTAGGGGCTTTGCTCCAAATCTCTTCCTCTCAGAATCCAGATATAGAAAATCATGAGTGTATAAAATGTTGTCAACTACCACGCCAGAGGAAGAAGAGAACTCTGCAAAGTCTCACACCCACAACGGAATGCTTAGTCAAGAAATAACATGTGTTAGTTTTGTCCACAAGTCGTTCTCTAAAAGCATTCTTTCCTTCCATATCTTGTGCCCCAGCCCCTCCTTTGCAGAACTGTTCTTATACTTTGGGATCATTATTAGGTAAAGTGGAGGTGAATTGAATATAAGTGCTGTGGTTATCAGGAGAGCGGGTCTGATAGCTACTAAGTAATTGATGGACGGCAGCTGGCATATATGCACTGGATAAAAGATGATGCATGTCTACGATAGGACAGAATAGACCCAGATGGTGTGAAATGTCACCATAGTATTCGGAATGATGCACTTTTTAGAACTTAAAAATTATTTATTTCTGAAACTTTCCATTTAGATGTGGTTGACAAGAAGTAACTGAAACTGGAGAAAATAAAACTGTGACCATGTGATGAATACTGCATGTGTTCCTTCTCACTTGCAGAAGCTGCTGTCACAGCTAAGCTAAAAACTGCAAGCTTCCTACCAATTCGGTCCCAAGCTTTTCTAATAAACTATCCAGTGCTCTGTGTGTGTCCTGGAGGTGTACTTGTTCTGGCAGAATGGGCTGCCCCATTTAAGGTCAGTGAGCTTACAGGTGTGCCCTTTAAGACACCTTCACACCTCTGTATCATGGAAAGCACTTCTGAGTTCACTCCAGAGAGGGAATAACCCAGATTGGGTACTGAAAAGGAGTAAGGGACCCTTGCTTTCCCATGAGAGCAATGGTATCTAGCAGGGTTGCAGGGCCAGGGCAACTGATTAGACCTTATCAGAACAAAGAAGCCTGGTCTTCTGTGCTCCAATTTGTACAGTCTTCCTGTTGACCCTCTTTGGTGTGTCAAAATATGTCACAGGGGGGCCTCAACTCGTCTATGTTCCCTAAGCAATATGTGCACTAAAAATTGAGGATTCTTACAATTCACGGTTGTACAGATTGGCATCCACCAAACAGAGCGAGAACTCTCAGAGAATGTTAAATTAATATGAATAGCAAGAAAACCTCAAGATAATTCAATTTCCTCTGTTCTAATAGATAATTTGAGATAACACACTCACTCAACATAAGACCAATTGAGATTTCATCTGCCCTAATTATGTTTATTCAACATAAAAACTCATAATTACAAGATGTAAAATGCATAGTGAGCGACTCTAGCTGTCCCAAACATGGCAAATACAGTTCTAGTAGGCCTTGTCCTTCTCCCCCATTCCCTCTGCCTTGCTAAAAAAATATTAGATAACAGTCCTAAAGCTGGTCGCCAAGTCCTTATTTGGTCACTTCCTCCTCCTGAGGCTGACTACCAAGGTCCAGCTGTCAAAGATTTAAAGCCCAGCAATCAATATCCCCCTTTGACTGTCTTCATTAGCATGGCCCACTAAAAGTAGACGCCTCATCCCGACACGGGGTTTCCCCTCTTACCGTTATAAACTGTCAAGTGCTTGTGGGACATGTCTGTCCCCTCTCCAGCCAGAGGCAGTCCTTTGACCCTCTAGGAAATAAAATCCCGCCCCCTCTCCCGTGTCCCCTTCCCCTTCTCCTTCTTCTTGAATGTCCTGTCTTTCTCTCTTATTCTTTGCCTTTTGACCCTCTGGGGCAAATAAATCTCCTTTGTGCTGAGAACTTGGCCTTTGGGTGTCTTGTGCTGGAGTACCGGTCCCTCCACATAATAGGCATCATCAATGCCTATTTAAGTTATTGCAGTTTATATGTTTGGAGATTTATGATAGGCACAGGAGCCATTGTTTTTAAATCCTGTAGAGCATCAAGAATATAAATTCTTACAACAGTTATATCTGCCGTGTTGTGTGGCTCTTCTTGGAGATATTTGAGCAAACATCTATTTGCCCCAGATTGGATGCTGACGGCAGAGCAACAAAACCTAGTCCATCCAAGTTTGGCTTAGTCAGCTTATTGGCCTACTCACAAGAGGATGGACTGGATGTTACTATCAGGAACGTGGTTAGCTAAAGGCAGCCCTGCTGCAAAAAAAAAAATCCCACTCAAGCAGAGGTAACAACTCAGTAAAGTTGTGTATCCCAGGACCTCCTGACACAACTACAACGTGCAGGCAAATTGTCTGCTCGGAATCTCCCCTCCCCAGAAATTAAATAACTTAGGGGAGGGGCCTTGAGATTGTCATATGTTTGATAAGATCCTTGGGTCTTGTCAGTTTCCTTTATTTCGTTCCTGTGCTGGTTAATTTTTGTCAACATGACCCAAGCCTGAGGCATTTTAGAGGACAGAACCTCAACTGAGAAAATGCACCCCCACCGGACTGGCCTATGGGTAAACGTGCGAGCATTTTCTGGATCAATGTAGGAGTGTCCAGCTCTCTGTGGGTAGTGCCACTCCTGGCTAGGTATGATGGTTTTTCATTATGAATTTGTGGTTCTAGTCAGCTGGGCATGAAAAATCAGATCTGATGAACAGAAGGCCAGCATCACTGGGGTGAAATCTTCAGGGAAGTGTTTCCTCAGAGGCCACACACAGAAGCTCTGTTCCTGAGGTGGCCAATGTTGTACCTCATGCTGGCAGCTAAACTTGGTGAGAGTTTCCCAGGTAGTACTGGTTTTGAAGGCACGTAGAGGTCATGGAGCACCACTGAGGCTTGGCACTGTGTGGCAGGGCGAGAGTCCCTGAGGAGAGGCCAGGAGAGGCCATTGGTGATGCTGCAGCCTCAGTTGAAGTAGGAACCCCAGGATTGATGGGGTCATGGGGAAAAATTAGGGTTTGGACCCAGGTGATGGGATTAGAACCCCCCAAAAGAAGCCAGAAGAGAAAAGGCTGCTGGTGAAAGTGAGGCACCATTGCACCGAAGACTCCAGGGATTTTGAGATGCAAATACATGTGACACCTGCCAAGGACCAAAGACCACAGCAGCTATGAAGTGGAGCTGGCCTGACCCTAGGAAACAAGATGTGTGTGCTACAAAGGGCCGAGCCAGAGAGGTGGCCCAGGCCCTTGGGAGTCCAGGAGAATCAAAGGTCTGACTCTGAGCTCTGTAAAAACTGCTCTCTGCCTTTACTTTGATTTGAATGTGACTGTACCCTGCATCTGTCCTCTTGAAGTAAGAAAGAATGCCACTTTGTTTTTTATTTTACAGGAGTTTAGAGACTTTGAATTTTTAAAGAGACTTTGGATATTTTAGAGAAACTTTGGATGTTGAGAAAGACTTTAACTATTTTGAAGAAATTTTGAACTTTTAAGGGGACTTTGGATGTTTTAAAGAGAATGAACTTTTAAAGCGTTTTGGATTGATAAAAACTGTGGCACTTTTAAAAGTTGGAATGCTTTTTACTTTTAATATATTTACTATGAATTTGATATTAATATGAGATCTTGGGGCTAAAAGGAAAAAGAAAAGGTTCTAGGTAAATAGTGGTGTGCTTGTGTGTCAATTTGTCACAAACAAGAGTCATTGAAGAGGTGCAAGCTGCAATTGAGAAAATGCCCCTGCCAGACTAACCTGTGGGCAACCCTGTGGGGCATTCTCTTGGTTGATTAGGAAATCCCAGCTGACTGTGAGCAAGGCTACTCCTAAACTGCTAGTCCTGGGTACTGTAAGAAACTGGCAGCAGGCTGAACAAGGCAGTGAGCAGCCAGCACCCCTCCATAAGCCACGCCCTTAGGACCTCAAGGTTCCGGCCTTGATTTCCTGCTCTGACTTCCATAGATTGTGTCCTGAGATTAGTGAGCAGAAATGACCCTTTTACTCCCCACACTGCTTTCGGTTATGGTGTCTTATCACAGCAAAGGAAACCCTCACTAAGACACCGAGTCTTATGAGCCTCCACCTCCCTCTAGGAGGGGGCGTTCAGTTTAGGTGAGAGATGTACATAGCGCATGCAAACAAGGTTTGTTTTAACTAACACCCTTCTAAGGACCTTTGAGGGACATCCACCATCCAAACTGTCACAGGGCTGCTCAAAAATCTGCCATTTAAAAGCTTCTATTGTGGACATTTATTAGCATTTTTGACATTTTGGTAATTTTATAAGGGTGTATAAAATCAACTTTAAAAAAAAACCCGTGTCTTGGTTTTCTGTTACTATAGTGAAATACTTATGATCATTAGCTTAGAAACAGAACAATGCGCTGAACAGGGCCATGCCCCTGCACACGTGAACGAACACACACAGGTACTGAACGCCCAGGCCCCATACAAGATCCAGTCAGTCAAAGTGCCAGCACAGATGAGGGAGGGGCCATGAAGCCCCGCCTCCAGGCAGAGAGCTAACTGATGGCTGCCGGGGGGGGGGGGGGGGGGGGGGGATGGGGGGGATGGGGGGGATCGGTTGTCTTCCAGGATGCAGACCCCGAGAACCTCTCTGCGCTTCATCAGATAGAGCCCTACCACACGCGTGTGCATTGACGCAGGACCATGCCGCTTCAATAGGGAAGAAGGGTACATGAGTTAGAAGGAGACGTCAGGTATAGAAGAGGAACTGGAAGGCACAGAACGAAAGGGGTATATTTGACCAAATATATACATGTATGACATTTTTCAACAACAACAAAAAAATATTTTAGTTTTTTTTATTTAAGCTGATTTTGGCCCATGATTGATTGGCAGCATTTCATGGTAGGAGTACATGGTGGGGGCAGCACTGACTTTATCAGGAGGAGGCAGTAAAGGAAGAAGGCTGTGGCCGAGGTCCCGTCACATCCTCTGAGGGGACGTTGAAGCCAGCCTTTGAGGAGATGTTCTATATACTAGTGATAGCACAGGGTCACTCAAAAGTAAGTAACCTTACAGGCTCTATTGTAAACATTTGTCAGTGCTTTTAGTACTTCATAAACATTAAGTATTATGGAAAAATCTTCATATAGTCGATAGTCACAATAGGCACTAACCAGTCCTAGGAATCAATGATAAAACTTGCTCTATGCGTGAGAACCAGCTTATCTCCTTACACAGTGTAAGCACCAAGGTTTCTTCGGTCTGCGCTTCCGTCCAGGCCAAGGTGCACAAGGCCTGCACACAGTCAGCACTCCACTGAGCGTAGCCGAGTCTGTATCACAGCAGGGACTGACCGGACTGTGGGTCCATATGATGGATGCCGAGTCACAGTGAGCATCATCGGGAAAGAGAAGACACCACAAGCTGTTACCTTTTTCCGGATTCCTCCATGGATGCTTAGTGATGGGCTCAAATGAGTCATGTGACCCACTCAGTAGGAAGCATTGTCTCTCTGCCAGCCTCCCCGTGAAAGCTCAGTCAATATTAATTGAATGAATGAGTGACCTGACATGAAGTATGTGGCAGGTGATGCGGAAAGACTTGCCCGTGGTGGTCATATGGGCCTCTTGGCACACGAGCAACAGAATTTGGAGGTTGCTGTTTTTCCTAGCTGGTGGCCAAGACAATGGCTTTACAATGACAGTGCTCCCACATTCAAAACATTTCTTAGTATATTTTATGCCAACATTGTTTTTTTGACTTGACATTAAAAAGGGCTACAAAGTCAGCTCCTTTACATAACATTTTAGGTTCAAAGGACACAAAAATGGAAACCTGACTCTGGTACTCAGACATAAATTTCCAAGAACTGCCTGAAAATTGGGGTTATTCATGTTTCATGTGTGTGTGTGTGTGTGTGTATTTAAATGTTTTCTTTAAAATTATTTCTTTTACGTTTTCAGATTATAATATAATTACATCATTTCCTTTACCTTTCTTCCCCTCCAAGCCCTCCCACATATGCCTCCTTCCTCTCTTTCAAATTGAAGGCCTTTTCCTTCTACTTGCTATTATATACATGTTTGTGTGTATATAATACATAAACATAGCCAGCTCATTCTGTATAACGTTACTCGTATGTATATGTTTTCAGGGCTGGCCTCTGGCATTGAGTAACCACTTGATATGCTCTCTCAGGAGGGAATGTACTCCTCCTCCCCCTCCCCCCAGTCCTTACTTGTGTTCTTTGTGTCGGGCCCAGGACTCCTAAGCATCCTTCCTTCCACATTTGCGCGTGTCCTCCTTATTCAACTCAGGCTTTATATTGGTAGGCTTAAGACAGGGCTCGGGGCGATTCTAGGGCACCATTGCCTTCTACAGGGATCCTGTTTGTCAATAAGAAACACGTGCCTGTCGGTGCAGCTAGCTGGAAACGCAGACTGCCCCCCACAAGCTTGGCAATCGCCCCCATCAGCACAGTGATGCTTTAACTTCTCAGGCACTAGTCTTTGCTTTTCATCTCTCAACACATTCCAGCGTTTTCCAAGCTATTACATACAAACTTCCTTCACAGAAGCCTGTGGTAATGGAGCTGGAACCCTTCCCATCTTGAAGAGCTCACAAAACACTAACTGTTCTCTCAAAAAATATGTCACCACCGAACTTCTTCCCCCTGTCATTCATTTTGTCTCCTTGTGCTCCTGATTTGGTTGAGCTCTTTGAAGTAGCTCTCTGTTGCTTCCCTGTAACTTCCCAACACCAAGGCTTCCTCACTCCATCGGCTTAGGTGACGATGACTGACAGGAGTCCCCTTCTAAGGGGGACTTATTCAACTCCACGCTGAAGATCTGGTGATTCCCCCATTTTATCAAATAAAGAACCATTTGACCAGTACATCCAGAATAAAGTGTTCTTGAACAGTTAGTTCTATTCAACACAGATAGCTTTCTTATGTAAACATTGCCCACCTTCGGAAGAGTCCTTGAAACTTAAATAAAGGAGGTAATAATATGACCACATGTGAAAACTGTAGGGTTTTTTTTTCTGGTTAGGGTCTCATTCTGTAGCCCAAGCTAGCCTGGAACTCATGGGAATCTTCCTGTGCATGCCTTCTAAGTGCTGGGATTTATAAGAATGAACCATCATCTTGGAAAAATATTTTAATAGATGGACAAATCAATTAGTCAAAGATACCTTGAATAATCTTTAGGGTAGTCACAATCTTCTTGGGTTTGTGTTTCTTCCCCCAAATTCTCAAAAATATCTCTCCATTAAAAATCCCACCAGGCTAATGATTCTCTTTTCTTCTTCCCTGATAACTGCTCACACAGGCTCCCATAGACCTGTGTTGGCATAAATTAACAGAAAGTAATGTTCCTTAAGAGAAAATAGAATCAATGTACACCAAGTATTAGGTCACAAAAAAGATCACAGAAATCCTAACTCCTACCATGTGCATAACAGAATTCCCCAAATGTCATTTTCATTCCTGGACAAAGGATCTTCTCCTGCTGGGACCCACTGTCACCTTACTGTGTGGTCCTGGCATGAGTTCCTGCCATGTGGTCAGTTATTTGCCTTCTGTTGGTAGAGATGCCCCCACATGGCCCACCCTCGTTCGGCACACATGCTCCTCCACCATACGAGCTTGGCCTGGCCCACTCACCTTGCTCTTCAGAGCCTGATTTCTTATGGTGAACTAACTCTTGGCCTGTTGCCCTGAAGCCAGTGACCTTTGCATGCACCTGTTCTAGGGGAGTCACTGGAGTGGATGGAAGCGAAGTAGCAGAAGGGCAATTTGAAGTATCTTGCGAGAGGATGTGTGCTGGTCTACAACTCACGACGCAGACAACCGTGTCACGGTCTCTGCCCTCTCTAGTTTCCTTTCTTTCAACTACTAATTTTCTCCTACTTTGGATTGGATCATAACCAAGATCACATCCACATAGAGAAGCTTGTAAGTATCAATTCTAGCAGTTGGAGATGTTCTGAACCGATACCTAAGACCTAGGGCTAGGATCCGTTCCTGTTTCTGCTTCTGGGAAGATGCTGTTTTCTGGGAAGCCCAAACAGCAGTGTCTCTCAAAAGTATAATGGCAGTTATGGTTTTAATTTATGGAGAAGTGATAAAAGTTCTATTCAGGGACTTACTATAGGCAGCTGTACGAGGAATCTTTGCTATTGTTTTAGCTAGGGTTTCTATGGCTGCAACAAAACACCTTGAACAAAGGTCAAGTTGAGGAGGAAATGTTTGATCCGGTGTTCACTCCACATTGCTGTTCATCACCAGAGGAAGTCAGGACAGAAGCCCAAGCAGGGCAGGTACTTGGAGGCAGAAGCTGATGCACAGGTGATAAAGGAGTGCTGCTTTGCTCCTGACTTGCTCCTCATGCCTTGCTCTGCTTGCTTTCTTATAGAACCCGGGACCATCAGCCCAGGCTTGTAAGCACCACAATGGACTGGGCCCTCCCCTGTCAATAACTAATTAAGAAACCCAGCACTCGGGAGGCAGAGGCAGGCAGATCGCTGTGAGTTCGAGGCCAGCCTGGTCCTCAAAGTGAGTCCAGGGCAGCCAAGGCTACACAGAAAAACCCTGTCTCAAAAAACCAAAAAGAAAAAAAGAAAAGAAAAGAAAAGAAAAAGCCTTACATCTAAATGTTATGGAGGCATTCTCTCAACTAAGGTTCCTTCCTTTCAGTTACCTCAAGTCTGTGTGTCAAGTTGACAATAAGACTAGCCAGCACAGCTGTTCTATTGCACTTCCAAGAAAACAAGACAAAATAAACAAACAAAAAGCCCCTTCCCTCTTGAAGCCATTGTCCACTTGGATTGTAGTTGGCTATGCCCAAAGAGGGGAAAACATACATCCTTAAGCACTCCTTACATTTTGCCTTGGAGAAGAATTGGAAAGTCAGGCTGTCTAGTAAAGTCAGAGGATTTCCAGGATCTCCATATTTTGCCAATACTTAATTTTATGTCACTTGCCAGATTCTATCCCTGTAAAAATCTTGCTAGCTTGCTTATTTGGAGGGATGTTCTTAGCACAGGAACAGCAGTGTGCAAATGAGAGGGGTGGAAGGGCTTTCATGGCGATCTGTGGCCAGTCCTGTAGGATAGAGCATCCCGAAGCCATGCCTCCCCCCCACCCCTGCCCCCCCCACCCCCGCCTCCCCTAATCCAGCGGTACCCAGCTTCTCAGCTCTGAGGACTGCTTCCATAGGGGTTTACTCCCTTGTGATTCCACTGGGCCTGTACTATTCCACTACAGTCTCAGAGTCAAGAGCCTATGCTCCTGGAGAAAGAGAAGCCTTTGCGGAACTGTGTTCAAGTACCAGTGGAGTCTCCCACACTCAGGAATGGACTCCAGTCACACAGCAATGCCCCACCATGAAGTAGCTGGTTCACTTTCCTGTGCCCCGAGCAGTCAGCTCTTGTGGACAGCTAAGGGCCTGTGCTGGGCAGTTTTCTTCAGCTTTGTGTCTTCTTGTTCTCTTTATACATCCTTCCTGGACCTTGAGGCCAATTGGAATCCCATGTCTTATTATCACAGAAGGCATCACTGGTAGCCAACACAAGCTCAGCATAGAATTTGTATGGAAAGCTGAGAACTCTGGCTTACTTGACTATGGCATGTCCTAAAGTCTGTTGTGTTTTTCATGCCTTTACCTCTATTAATACCTCAGTTATATTCTGCTCCCTTACCCTGTAAAGTTTGAACCCTCCAAGGATCTTTTATTCTGCCCTGTGTATGTGGTACGAAACAGAAGGTTTCTTGGTGACATTGCAAAATTGTAGTAATTTAAAAACATCAGAAAAACAAGTGACCTAAGACAGCATGGTAAACAGATACATCACTTTAGAGGCTTGCCTACCTTTGCTGCTTTCAAACTCAATGTTGAAGCTGTATTTTACACGGTGGTTAAAGGGAGTCTGTGATATATTACTTCCCGGAAGGTGCACCCCATAAAATCGAGCTGCAATGCTACTGCACACTAAAAATCTCACTTTAGCTTTGATCCATTTTGATCTTTGTGAGTTACCTTAAATATGACAGGTAGATGACTCTGCTAAGTAGCTTGAAATGACTTTTGATCAAATGTAATAAAATTCTCTACTGCAGCTTGCTTATCTCGCCTCTCTTACCCAGCTGGAAGAATTGCCTGTCTATGGATGTTTCTACAGCGGCATTTTATGCCCTATTAGAACTGGTCATAGTTGTTTAGGGGGGGCTATTGAGCTTCAACAGGTCCCAGAAAGACGGCTGAAGGAGGACAGCACTCTCCTAGCATTTTAGCCCAACCTCTCAGCAGCCCTAAGAGTGACCTCAGGAGTGGCCCTTCTCTTTTCTGTTTTACATGATAGTCTGCGTGTGTGTGTGTGTGTGTGTGTGTGTGTGTGTGTGTGTGTGCGCGCGCGCGCGCGCGTGCGTGCGTGCGTGCGTATGGTGTTAGGTATTAAACCCAGGGTTTTGTTTGGCACTTGCCATGCAAATGTTCTACCACTGAACAACATCCACCGCACTTTGTGAGTAGAGAGAGGGTTTCACTAAGCACTCTCGCCTCACTTTGAACTTGCTTTCCTCCCCGTTCTGTCTCCCATGGGCTGGGTTTACAGGTGTGTGCTACAATACCATTTTCCAGGTTTTTACTCTGTTTGTATGACCAGTGCACACCCAGGGTAGGGAATCATCTGTCATGCCACAATCATCCTAATGATGCACATCTTCCTCTGAGTCTTTGTTGAAGTCTAATTCTGGTAAAAAATGCCCCATTCTGTCAACCCTGGCTTCATATTCAATTTTCTGTATCCATTTAACAAGTGTGAATTGATATTTGTTTTTGGATGGATACATTGCTAGGCCTTGGGGCACAAGAAAATGTGGATTGTGCGCCTCCTAAGAAAAGGAAAGTGGCAGTGGAAGTACAAGGAGGGATCGGGCGAGTTGGCTCAGCAAGTAAAGCTCCAAAGCTTGGGAATGTGAGTATGATTCCTGGAAGCCATGTAAGCACAGAAGACCGCCGACCCTACAAAGCTGTCTTCTAACACACACACACACACACACACACACACACACACACACACAGAGAGAGAGAGAGAGAGAGAGAGAGAGAGAGAGAGAGAGAGAGAGAGAGAATTAAAAATATTAAAATACAAAGAGGCATGACAATAAATATATGTATAATTAAAAACTGTTATAAATTATTTTATGCTGTTTTGGGGAAGATGTATCTGTGGAGGCCAAAGAAGGGAGACAAAACAAAATAACATAAATTAACTAGTTAACACAGTTAACTAGCATGGTACTAAATCCTGTGTGAGTTTGAATAATTTACATGACCTCTAATTCTTAATTTCCTAAGCCATGAAATAAAGATGATAACACCATCTACTTCTGAAAGCACTGGCTTTGGGCAGATTTATATAAATCACCCGGCACAAAGCAAGTCCTCTGTAAACAGGAGCTGCTAATTATTATTTATTAGGCTGAGGTGTGAAGGCCAGGTGGGGCAGCCATGCTTAGAGTTGTGAGGAGAAGCACTCCGAGAAGAGAGAACGGTGCATTCAAAGCTGCTGGAGCTCGTAGGCTCTGTGGAAAGGCCAGTGTCGCTGGAACTGTGCGAGTGAGGGAGAACACGCCGGAGGATGGCGTGGGTGGGCACCATATGGTGGCTGCGTGAGCACCAGCCCAGAGAAGGCAGATGCTGGGTTCCTTCAGAGTTGCTTTTCCCCCTAGAGAATGCGAAAGGACAGAGGACCAAGATGTTGAGAATGTGTGTAAGAGGGTGGTTCTAATGAAAGTTTGCGACACTCGAGTGAGGCAGGGGAGGAGAGATGCCTGGGACTAATGTGAAGAAAGAAACAGGAGAGGCTGGGTGAGGTGCATCCACCCCACAGGAAAGGTGCTTTAGCAAACGCAGGCGCTCCAGGAGGAAAACAGGGTCTTTAGATGTGTTAGGTGACATCACCTAATTTCTGATGGTGACAAAGGCCAGGAAGTGACTCTGAAATCTCCCAGCTGAAGGGGTACGGCGAAGATAATCCTAAGGAGAAGATAACCACGGAAGAGTGCACGTGCTGAATGAGCTTTCCGTACAAAGTCCTGCTACCGGCCAATATGGTGGCATTGCAGGAGCTAGAAAGTGGTACCCTTCTCCCGTGGCCTCATCATCATCTACCAGAATCTGTCAGAGCATCTTTGCAGATCAGTGCAGTGACACGGATGGACTCATACAGCTGTCTACATGCTGGGTCCAGCGAAAATAATAAAAGTCAGGGAAGATGAAGACACTCTAGGAACTGAGGCTGGAAGTGACCAAAGGGGCATGGCCACCAGGGGTCAGGAGAAGCAGTGGGGGCTCAGGGGCGGAAGAGGAAGAGTGGACAAAGAAGAGTAGGTTCCCAACTGTTCGAGGTTCAAGAAGCAAGAGGCTCTGCACAGGTCTAGACAGGGGTAGCTTCCTGTGTTGCCCAAGTTTTTTAAAATTTATTATTTATTAATTCTTTTCATATTTTGATCATACTCTTTCTTCTCTCTTAACTCTTGCCAGATTCCCCCCAACTCCCGACTCATAACCTCATATTCTCTCTCTCAAACAAAACCAAAACCTAAAAGAATGATGAATATCAAAACAAAGAAAAAAAGAAAATCAGCAATATAACACAAAACGAAAAGTACACACACACACACACACACACACACACACACACTCACACACACACACGCATACACTCACACACACATACACACACACATACACACACACACTCACACACACACACACACACACACACATCCAAAATATAACAACAACACTTCCCCCCCCCCACACACACACAAAGACCACAGAGTCTGTCTTGTGTTACCTAACCTCTCCTGGGCATGCAGCATGCTAGAGTTGGTGGATATTCTAGGGTCACCTCACTGGAGACAACTGATTTCCCCCAGCTTCTTGGTTAAGGGTGGGAGTTTGTGTCCACTTCCCTTCTCGGTGAAGAGGTTTGAACCTGTGAGAGTGTTGTGCTTACTGCCACAGTCTCCGTGACTTCATATGTGCAGTCCTCGTGTGTTTGGAAGACGCTGCTTCCTTGGAGTGAGTCATCCATCCCCTCTGACTCCTACAACCTTTTTACCTCCCCATCTACCCCCTCCTCTCTATAGATCCCTGAGCCTTAAGGGAAGGGCTTTGATAAAGACCCCGCCCCCATATAGGAGTGAGAGCTCCAAAAAGCCTCAGACTCTGTACACTGTCGGGTTGTGGGTCACGTGGATTCCCACTTACTGAAAGCATGAAACACTAACCTTGAGTTAAAATGTTGGAAGGAGTTATTTTCTTGCTGTGCTCCTTTAGCAGAATAAAGTTTAGTTCGGATATTTTCTTCCTAAAAGTACTCTGGCTTTCTCTACTGGACCTCCCCCGCCCCTCCCAAACTTTCCAGTAAACAACTTTGTGCCTCTTTTATCTCTAGATCTCTGTTTTCCTGAAAGTGCCTGGGTAGGTTCTTATCTCCCCAACAGAACATGTGCTCTCTAAGGGTGGAGCACTGAATTGTCTCTTTGTTTATTTAGTTGTGTCTGGGACATAATAAATATGGAATGAGTGAATGCATGAATAAAAACATTTTTCTTTTTGCTACCAAACCCTAGGAAAATAATCGTTTATTCATATGAATGTGCTTTATTTAAGTTACATCTAGAGTCACTGTAAGTGTGAACTTTGGGAACTACAGAAATAATTTTTATTGGGATTGTCTACCCTTTTCTCCTATTAGATAGATCCTTTAGCTTCTAGGATTTATCTTATTTTATGTGTATTGTTGTAAAGGTGTCAGATCTCCTTGAACTGGAGTTACAGACAGTTGTAAGCTGCCATGTGGGTGCTGAGAATTGAACCTAGGTCCTTTGGAAGAGCAGACCATGTTCCTAACCACTGAGCCATGTCTCTAGATATTGTAGTTGTTTTTATTACTAATATTTTATTTAATTTCCAACTTTAGTGGAAATAATTATTTTTATAGCTTGCAGTCTTAGTAAATTAAAAAACCACTTAAAAATTTAAATTGTAAGCAATCGTTAATTTTTGAATTCATAGTTTTCCTTTATTCTAGTTTTTAAACTATTTTTTTGGATATTTAGAAATCTCATGTTATTTCATCATTAATACAATTTTGTATTTTGAATTCATAATAGCATTAATGAAAAGTTGAAAGCAGTTCAGTAAAATCCACCTTTGTTTTAAGGGTAGTGTAATGTATTTGTGACTATGTGGGACAAAGAGTTTATTTGCTTTATGATGAATATTGGTATATTAGATTTTTCTTTGGTGATAATAGAGTTTTTTTTCCTCTGGGGCAGTAAATGAAGGACTACTTAAAAGTTTCCTTTGTAAAGTATCATTTCAGTGAGCCGCAGTGAGCCAGGGTGCTACAGCCTGATGCCCTGAGGTCACCTGTCAGAACTCACATCGTGGGACAAGAGAACCATCCCAAAGTGTTTGCCAAACTCCAGATCATGTAAAAATGTAAGTATATGCAAAAACTGAGAAAATAAAACAGAGCATCTTCAAGAACAAGCATTCCACATGATCAACTCTCAGGCATCTGTTTCGTCTGAGTCCCTACCCACGTTGTTTCATCTCTGCTGATCATCTGGATGACTCCAAAGCAAACCTCACTTGCAGATATCTCAGCATAGAACTACTAAAGAGCCTTTTAAAAATAATCATGAGTTTGGGGCTGATAGATCAGCCTCAAAGTGTTTTTGTCTTACCAGCATGAGGACCCGACTTTGATACTTAGAAGTGTCAAGCTTCTGCAGATGGTGGCATATGTTTCTACTTTCAGCACTGGAGAGCCAGTGCCAGGAGGATCTCTGCGGCTCACTGGCCAACCAACCTCGCCTAATTGGAGAGCTCCAGGATGATGACAGACATCATTTCAAAGAAGATAAGTGACATTCCTACGGATAACACTAAGTACTGTCATCCTGTATCCACAAGCAAACACACACACATTAATGTGTGCTTATGCACCCACATACACATGTGTAAACATGCACAAACACATACATACACATTAAAAGTGTAACCACAATGCAGTTATCACACCTAAAGAATTAACAATTCCCGCTGTTATTAAACATCTCCCTGATGTTTGAACTTCTCCTGTTTATTCATCGTTTTAAAATAACCTAACTGAATCAGCATCAAAAAGGATTCATGACTGTAGTTATCTGCTGTCTCAAATCTCACTCATTTTATCCTGTGCCCTTTTCCTGTTCCCTTTGGATCTTATTCGTGAAGAAGAACTTCAATGCATTTTTTTTTCTGTTTGCCCTGGACAGATCTAGGTTTTGTTTCTTTATTTCACATGGTATTTTGTCATGTTCCTATATTCTCTGTGTGTCCTGCAATGTTGTTAGCTGCAGCTACAGAGACCAGTTGGATCAAGCTGGAGTTTTATGAGGAGCATTGGTGGTTAGTGGTGTGTGCTACCACTGGGAGGCAGAGAGTATATATGGGAGCCTCTCTGTGATGTTGGTTCTTGCAGTGATCACTGTGGGTCTCTTGTTCGTTAGAGATTGAATTGGCTCATGCACTGCTGCCTTGGTCCCAGACTGAAGGTTGGAGCCTAGTCAAGCAAGTCGGGGCACATATTTTTAAAAAGCAGAGTAGAGAGAAAGAGCTTGTATCACAAAAAGATTTTGGTTAGGTATGACACTGCATAAAATAAACATATTTATAATACTCCAGATAGTTAATTTTGTATCTCTTGTAAGACATACAAAATCCAGTGAGCATACTGAGGTTTGGGTTGTTGTTCTTGTTATGCACATAAAATTCTAATATAAATTTTCACTTAATTTGAAATCCCTATTTTGAGGCATATAAGCTCTTGAGAGAACATTTCCTATCTCTCTTTAGCATCCTGGCCACCATAAGGCCAGGTTGCTCTGTCTCTTGTCTTTATCAACACTGGGACTCCTTGCCACAGACCCCCAGCCACAGAACCAACTAATCACGGGCTACAACCTCCACACTGTCAGCTAAAATTAAACCTTTGGTCTTTTAAAGCTATTTCAGGTATTTTTGTCACAGCAATGGAAAGCTGACTAACACAGCCAACTTTTGTCAACCTGTGCAGATCTCATGTGCTAGACCTAAAAGAATGAGGTGGGTTACAACCTATGCTGGAGACAACTTTGCTATACATGAATGTAACAAAGAAAGCAATGATACGAGGAAACGCTGTTTGAGTTCAGAAAAACACGGTCTGAAAAATATGATGAGAAAAACATGTAAATAAATGCCGTAAGCACATACTAAGTACTGACAGAGCAGCCCTTTCCCAGAAACTTTTCTGAGGATAGGTCAATTCAGGTACAATTGTCTGGCAAGTACGATATCCGAGAAAGCATAAAAGCAAGGTGGAAAGCCGTATCCAGATTCAGGGCACACTAAACAGATTGCCTTCTATAGCTATGTTCTGACATCAGACAAGATAGTCCAGGAATAATCAGGGAACAAAACGCACCTGAGGTAAAAGGCCCTCTGCTTTTTTTTTCCCACTGGCGCCTCCCTCACAGTTCCTCAAGGCACTATTCACCGTGCAGCTTTCTTTTGACCCTGTTCTGACAAACATAGTAGCAACATTCCAATTACGATATTCCCTTCATTGGTTGAAATTCTGTAAAAAGAAACTTCTTCACGTGTGCCCATTGTGCTCACATCAGAACAAATGCTTGACTCTTTCCCTCTACTTACAAACTTCCAATGGACTGCTTTTAGATACTGTACCGGCTGGATTTCTGTGTCAACTTGACACAAGCTAGAGTGGTCAGAGAGGAAGGAGCCTCCGTTGAGGAAATGCCTCCATGAGATCCAGATGTAAGCCGTTTTCTTAATTAGTGATCAATGGGAGAGAGCCCAGCCCACTGTGGGTGGGTGCCACCCCTGCACTGTTGGTCCTCAGTTCTATAACAAAGCAGGCTGAGCAAGCCGTGGAGAGGAAGCCAGTAAGCAGCACCCCTCCACGGCCTCTGCGTCAGCCACTAGCTCCCCGCCCTGCTTCAGTTCTTGTGCTGAACAGCAATGAGGAAATAAACCCTTTTCTCCCAACTTGCTTTTGGGTCATGGTGTTTCATTCTCAGCAATAAAAACTGTAAAGCACACATCTTCCAGAGTTGGCCACTGACTTTTTCTTTTTTCAGTGAGTTTTCTTCCAAGTGTCATTATGAATTTAAGAGTTTGAATATACCGGATGTTCTTCAATTTAAGCATCAACTATGTTTGACACTTTTCCAAGGTGACTTCTGAAGTCTTTGACAGGTCTTCAATAGATTTTACCGGGCTCCTAATTTTCTTTTACGTCACGCCAAGCTATCTTGCCCCTCACCCGAAATTGGTCATTCCCCCAACAACCCCGGTTTATTTTAATTGAGCTGGATTATTTTGGCTGAGGTATTCACTGCTAAGCTCAGATACTATTTCTATGGTTTTTCTAATTATGGAGAGGTATATAAACTACACTGATATAAAATATATACAAGTAAATATAGATTGTGGAGATCGCTCATTGGGTAAAGGCATTTGCTGTCAAGCCTGATGACCAATCCCTGGAACCCACACGGTTGAAGGGGAGACCCAATTCCTAAAAAGTGTCCTCTGACCTTCACACATGGACACAACATGACTGCATGTATTTTAGTGCATTCTCACACATGCACAAGCACACATGTGCACACACACACACAATAAATAAATGTTCCCTTTGCATATGTAAATATGATAATAAGTGTTTTTATTTGTTTCACTCTAGCTATTTGATTTAAAGAACAAACAACTTCACCTATTTTACTGGGACATTACTGAAGTCTTTCAGCATTCCAACTACATGAGATAAATTTGAGCAGATGCTTCTTGACAATTTTTCTGATATGAAGGTTAAAGCAACAGCATGTTAAAAATTTTAGAAACAAAATTGTAAAGTATAGAAATATGCATGGTTTAATGTTATATTTAAGACAAAACAACCACATTTTCAAAAAGCAAAATAGAAAGTACATATACCACAAAACATATTTTGGCTAAATATGATATAATAGTACACTTACAGCACTCTTTTTTTGGGGGGGGTTGAAGTTCAAGACAGGGTTTCTTTGTGTACCCTGGATGTCCTGGAACTTGCTCCATAGACCAGGCTGGCTTCAAATTCTGGAATGTTGTAATTAAAGGCATGCACCACCACCACCCACAACTCAAAGCCCTCTGACTACTAACACATTGAGGCTGTTTTGCTTTAAAAGTCTCGCTACAGAAGATATGTGTACATAAAATTTTAAATCAATTTTTATCTTATAATTTTAATGTGTAGTTTGAAAGGGAAAAAGATTATTTTCTATATCATACACTGCAGCTGTATCTAATTCATTTACTTCATAATAAAATAGGCAGATGATTTCCCATCCTTATCAGCTCTACTGGCTGTTTTATTTTGGCATCAAGTGAAATACTTGTACACAATCCTGCTTTTAAAAATTATTCTGTTGTATCTTATGCACTAGGTTGCTAGGCTCAAGCTTCGTTGGCATTTTTATCTGCAGGAAATGGACGAGAGCAGAGAGGATCTGACTAGCTTTGCCCTAAAGTCAACTCTCCCATCCGTGCTAATTCAGGCATGTGGAGGAGGGACAAATTATAAAAGTCCCTATTTTTGTCACTGTCTCTTCCTCCCCACCAGTGCTTTCACATCTCTGAAGGCTTTTCATCCTGTCATTAAAAGGACACATTTTGGCATTACATTAGACTCATAGTTAGGGAATGAGTTGATGAAAACGCACGTCCCTGGCTCTCACAGGAGCCCAGTCACAGAGTTTACACCAGCCACTGTTGCTTCGTGAGCTTCTGACCCCTCCTGCCTCCTGAGAAAGCTGCTGAGGACTGCAAAGGACCGAAGCATGCTGAGAGAGCATCTGCCAGGTGCTTGGATGACAAGCTACCTAACAAACCCCACCTGGTACAAGCAGCAGATGTCCCAATAAGAATGTCACCTCACTCCTCTGTGGTGGCCAGGTACTGGCATTGTATATGGAACAGGTTGTGAACAGAGTAAGAAGACTCACAAAGTAATACAGGTATATCATAATGGAAGATGAGTTTCATAAGTAAAGAGGAAAGGAATTCCGGTGGTAGAGGTAGCGGCTGGTAGGAAAAACAAAACTGTCTTGTCACGACAGATTAAAGGTCGGTTCTTCAGAGTTTCTGTTTTCAGTTCTTCTCAAGGGTTACACCGTCATTCAATTTAAACCGTCCATTTCACTCAAAATCACTTAAATGCACAATCAATTTCATTAATTATGAAGGCCTTTAGGAATAAACAAACCTAGGAGAAGGCAAAAAGGTGTGATTGTGGGCTAATCAGTCTTTCCCCTACAGTCAAAACAGCATGGCCTTTCCAGGGGATTTGCTGGTGGTCAGAACTTCCTAAACCTAAAGTTCTATTTCCTGTTCAGGGCTTTCTGTTGGGGTTACTTCCTTTTTGGAAGGGTAGCTTGGGATTTGTTGGCCCAGCTGAGAATCTGAGGACTGCTAAGGTCTCTGTTTAACAGTTTCCTCTAAGATTGAAACATTCTATCCTGCCAGGAAGCTCTTTAAACAACTCAAAAAATATCTTCAGGAAGTCCCCGAAACTGACTAGATTCACTAGCTCCCTTACCGTGCCGGCCCGTCGCCCCCCCCCCCCTGCACCCCTGGCAATGACGCTGCTGAGAAGTCACTCTCAGGCAAGCCACACTGGGAAAACAAAGGAATCTCAGAACAAACCAGCAGCCCCAAAGACACAGAAACCAGCTGACCTGCCTGAAGAGGTTTAGACCAACTGAGGTACGTGGAAGGGGCACCCTCCAACATGTTGGAGCTTCCTGCAGGCTGTGACATATGTTCTGGCTTCCCAGCTTTTGTGAGATGTAACCCATGCTGGGATTGGCTTTGGTGATGCAGCTGTCTTTAAGTCATGTTTGTTCCTTTAAGTGACCCCTCACCCATATACCTGTAATTAATGCCAATAAAACAAACACATGGTTCACCAAGTTGTACTTTGGTGGTATCCATCCTTTGGTCTGTCATGAGCTCCCTATCTGGGGTGAAGGTGAATAAGTAAGTATTGTATCACCCCAGGAAAAGTCTTGTCACACACATACAACACACACACACACACACACACACACACACACACACACACACACACACACACACCCCACGAGAGAGAGAGAGAGAGAGAGAGAGAGAGAGAGAGAGAGAGAGAGAGAGAGGGAGAAACAGAGAGAGACAGACAGAGACAGACAGAGACAGAGACAGGGAGACAGTCAAGTAGACATTTCTTTTATTCCATTTCTACTTCTCCGTCCAAGAGTCATGTCTTCCCTTTGAGACCTTCCAGCTACTGGAAGAAGAAAGTCCTTTCAGACCCATCCTAACTCCAAACCGATCCAGTCCAACTTCCAAACAAATTCCTGGTCAAACTGGACCTGGTCACCTGCTTTATAGTTTTCTCTCTCTCCCTTGACCTTCTGAGGCACTGGCCCTGGTTTTCTCTCTAGCTGGCCCATTCTGAAGTGATGTTGAACTGTAGCACTGGGTTCCTGCTCCCCTCTGCGGGAAGTGGGAGTTTAGTTCTCCACCTTTTAACCTTCCCGTGGGAAGCCATTGACATGACAAGATAGTGAAGTTCCATAGTCTTTGCTCACAGCATTTTTAAAATTACTTTTAACTTGTTCACTTTACATCCCTATTGTAGCCACCTTCCTTATCGCCTCCTGCTCCCCCCCTCCCTCCCTCCTCCCCCATCCCCCTCTCTCTCCCCTAGTCCTCAGAAAGGGGGAGCCCTCTTCTTCTATCATCTGACCTCATCCTATCAATTCTCATCTGGACTGCCTGTATCCACTTCCTCTGTGGCCTAGCAAGGCCAGCCCACCAGGGAGAAGTGATCACCGAGTAGGTACCAGAGACCATGTGAGAGGCAGCCCCTACTCCCCATATTATGAGACCCACAAGGAGACTGTGCTGCCTATCAACTACATCTGAGCAGATGTACTCATGGTCCTTCCTTGGTTGGTGCATCAGTCTCTGAAGCACCTCCACCCCTACCCCCCAGCTGGATTTGTTGATTCCATTGGTCTCTTGTGGACCTCTTGTCCCCTCTGGGTCCTTCTATACTCCAACTCTTCCATAAGGCTCCCTGTGCTGCACCTGAAGCTTGAAGTTTGGCTGTGAGTTTCACCATTTGCCTAGATCCCCCACTGGGTGGAGTCTTTCAGAGGATCTCTATGGTAGGCTGCCACTCTGTTCCTTCTCATCAACCTCTTTAGGTGTCTATTCTATTTGCCCTTCTGAATGAGAATTAAGCATTCTCCCTAGGGTCCTCCTTGTTATTTAGCTTTTTTATGTCTGTGTATTGTAATGTGGTTATCCTGTCTTATGGGGCTAATATCTGCTTAGAAGTGAGTAGATACCATATGTATCTTTCTGGTTCTGGGTTACCTCACTCAAGATGGTCTTTTCTAGTTCTATCCATTTGCCTGCAAGTTACAAGGCATCCTTGTTTCTAACAGCTGAGTAGTATTCCATTAAGAAGCCAAAATCATGCAATGGAAAAAAATAGTATCTTCAACAAATGGTGCTGGTCTAACTGGATGCCTATGAGTAGAAAATGCAAACAGACCCTTATATATCACCATGCACAAAACTAAATTCAAAGTGAATTAAAGACTTTAATTTAAAACCAGGCACACTAAATATGTTAGAAGAAAAAGTAGGGAAGAGCCTTGAACTTATTGGCACAGGAGGCATCTTCCTGAACAGAACCCTAACAGCTCAGGCTCTAAGATCAACAGTTAATAAATGGGACCTCATGAAACTGGAAAGCTTCTGTGAGGCAAAGGACACTGTCAACAGAACAAAACAACAGCCCACAGATTGGGAGAAGATCTTCACCAACTCTATATCTGACAGAAAGCTAATATCCAAAATATGTAAAGAACTCAAGAAATTAAACACCACCAAACCAAATAATCCAATTAAAAATGAGAAACAGTGAATTCTCAACCTAGGAATAGCAAATGGCCAAGAAACACTTAAAGAAATGCTTAACATCTTTAGTCATCAGGGAAATGCAAATAAAATAACTCTGAGATTCTACCTTATACCTGTGAGAATGGCTAGGATCAAACACTCAGGTGACAGCACATGGTGGAGAGGATGTGGAGAAAGGGGAACACTCCTCCCCTGCTGGTGGGAGCTCAAACTTGTACAATCACTTTGGAAATGAATCTGGCTCTTTCTCAGAAAATTTTGAATAGTTCTACCTCAAGCACCAGCTATACCACTATAGAGGAATGTTAATTCAGAACATGGCTGTTCTGGTAAGGGATCACATGCAAAGACCTTCTAGGTCTATGTAATCTGGATGTCAAGAAATCACATCCAAAGATCTTCTAGGTCTGTGTGATCCAATTGGAATACAAGCATGCCTTTAAATCAGGAGACAGGCAAACGCATCTGAACCTAACACTGTGTGCTGAAAGTTATGATTGGCGTGCCTTTTTAAAACATGTGTTATGAGCAAACATGAGTGCTTTGGGGTGATTTTTGTACTGTGTATTAGCTGTTGCTCTTGTATCTTCCTGCTCCTTTCCCCCAAAATACAGAACTTTAGAAAAACAAAAACGAAAACAAAGACAAAAACAAAAACTGAAAAGTGCACACACACACACACACACACACACACACACACACACACACACACACACACAAACTTGGACTTTAGGCAGGTGGGTTACAAGCTTTTAGATGTGACTGGTTCAAAGGTTAATTCTATGTGTCTTTTTTGCTTGAGCTTGATGATTTCAAATGTTACATTTGGAAAAACAACTATCACAGAATTTACAACACTGGCTAAAATTTAAAACATTTAACATCTAAAGTGATTTACATTGATAAAATATTCCTAGCAATATGCATTAAGTATCTGTTAGGTTATTGTCAAAATCATTTGGAAACTTGCTTTTCCTTTTTGCTTTTTTGATAAATAAACTCCATCCCTTCCCTTAAAGTAGTGAGCTCCTTTTTCCCTCTTCACTTGACATTTCTTTAAATTTTCCTTTTTTGTTTAAATAGTTATATTTCCTTGGAGTGTTGAGACATTCTTTGAAAAGCTTGGTACTACAATAGACTGCATATTTAAAATTGTGATGTCTTCTTTCTTCTGTTGTGACTGTGCTCCTTAAGATGCTAGGTGAGGTGCGTTTAAGCTCTCAGCCAAGTAAGAAGCAGCAAAACGTTAATCAACAGGAGTCCTCATGTAAGATGTGTCCCTGGTTGCCTAAGGGTCTCGGAGACTCAGAAGCTCAGCAGTGTTCCTTCCATTTTCTTTTATAATAGTTATGAGGGAGGGAGGGAGAGAGAGCTCCCTACAAACAGTATGACTATATCTATATCTATATCTGGCTAGTGATCATTTCCTGACAATTTAAAAATTAAATGATGTAATTCATGCAGTTGGACCTTTCTATTTATTTAGAATGTTTAGTCTGTCTTTAACACACATTTAGAGTTATGCTAAAATAATATAATAGAGAAATTAATAACTTACCCCAACTATAAAACTCCACAATTTGAGAACTAATAAAATAAAATGCACCTATTTCAAAATGTTAGTGTCCCAATATAAAGATATCAATGAAAACCAGAAGCTAATTCCTACGTCTAAAACAACAGGATATTGTGGTAGGGTATGTGTTTTTTCCTCACAGTCCCAAGCTCCCAGAATAATAACTCATGAGACTCAAAATATATTTACAAATACCTACGCCATATATCCAGGCTCTTCTCTGACCAGCTCATAATGTAAGATAACTCATTTATATTAATCTACATTTTGCCATATGGCTGGTTATCTGTGCTTAGGTACCCTGTGTCTGTTCTCACATCTTTCTGGGCAAGTCTCTCCTGCCTGGCTCTATCCCAGAATCCTCTCTGCCTGCTTGGTGTCCCACCTTCTACTCTTCTACTCGTATAGGCCATACTTATTTTTTTTTTTGACAGGTGCTGCTGCATCCGTGTAACACACAAGATACTCTATTTACAGGATGTTCTTAAAGAGATTATGTTGCTCTAAATAGCTTTTTATGATAAACCTAAGACAAGAATTATGTTTTGTCAAACAATGTTTTATGTTTCCTGCTGTTTGTGTTTCACAGTCTTGGCTTCTTGGGATACTGTCTTAACAAAATCTGTAGTCAGTTAAGTTTCAGTTTATGCTGACATCTTCTCGCACAGGACTGTTTTGTAAGTAACTATTTTATACTAATTTTATTACATTTAATGCTATATGTATCTGTGACTAAAACCATTTAGAAGTCATATTACACAAAGGTTACAGAGTTGAACGTATGTTAGGTTAATACTTGCAAATTTACTAACAGGTGTTACTGCTCAGCACAATGTATTCTCAGCAGCCTGAGGCGCTCCGTGAAGGAGACACAATAATGCTGTTGGAATCCATGGCTGCAACCAGAGCCCACCTGAGAATAAGAGAACAGGCCTGGCCCTGGGCCAAGCTGAGGAGTCTGTGATGACCCCACGCATTATAGAAAATACAAGAAAACCCCATGATAGCACTCTGGATAAGGAAATAATACATGATAGCACTCTGGATGAGTGAATACATGATAGCATTCTGGATAAGCGAATACATGATAGCACTCTGGATAAGTGAATACATGATAGCACTCTGGATAAGTGAGTTCATGATAGCACTCTGGATAAACAAATATATGATAGGACTCTGGATAAGCGAATACATGCTAGCACTCTGGATAAGCGAATACATGATAGCACTCCGGATAAGTGAAAGAGATAACTCATGGTGATTGTGAATCTGGAGGACTAACAAGAACATTCTTCCCATCCACATAGTTAACTTTTCATTTTTAAAGGAAGAACTGATACAAATGATGGCCTCTGTCTGTGCTGTATTGGACCTTACCAACAGTTCTCTTTAGTTCCTCTCGCTACTCATTCCTGAAACCGATGGCATCTGCTTAAAATGGATAAGGATGGATCTTCAGAGATGCCTTATCACATGTGTGGCATAATGTTGCTCCCTTAGTGTCTTAACACACTTAAAAAGTGTTGCTAGCCATACAATTTTACTATTCGACTATTACTCTGACAAAATAGTCAGAGTATTGCTATTATATATGAGGCATACCTGTAAATACTCTATACTAAGTAGCATTGTTCACAGAAGCATAGCTTCTGACAAAAAAGAAAGAAAGAGAGAAAGAAAAAGAAAAACAAAAACAAAAACAGAACACCACTTTTGAGATGCTAGAACATGACCCCACAAGTAGGATGTAATTCCAATGTGTCTGACCCGAGAGCCACTCTTTCTACACCCAAGCTGCTTAAAACTGGCCCCAAGTGGTTTGCTGGCTTGAGCTTTTTGGCATTTGTCTCTTACCCACCCGTAATGTGGGATTGAATTAGACTGATCAGCATGAATCTTTTCCTAGCATCATGGGACAGTGGAGGACAAACCACCAGATAGTAAATCACCAACATCTTTAGAGACTGCTGTTCAGAGGCAAAGGAAGAAGGCCATGCCGGCCACGGTTGGTTCTTGCCTGGAATCCCGGCACTCGGGAAGCAGGGGCGTCTTAGGTCTGAGGATGAGATGCTGTTTCAAAACAGCAAGATGCGGTTGCTTCTGCCAGCCCTTCCAAAAGCAACTAAAATCCGTGAGGTTATGAAAAAAATTTGTCTTTTTCAAACTTCGCATCAGGTGAGAATATTTATTTACAACATCAATCTTGGAAAAATATAGAGTCAAAAATTTTAAATACCACATTTTGCTGGATTTCAGACACCACTGATAGTAGGTATGCCATGTATGGCAACGATATGGAAATCTCTGCCCAATACATTATGATGATTTCCCACAGGCAGCATTTTATTTATTTATTTATTTTTAATTTTTATTGGTTCTTTGTGAATTTCACAGTACGCACCCCAATCCCACTCACTGCCCATCCTCTTGTACCTGCGCCCTGCCCTTGCAACCTCCCCCACAAAACAAAACAAAAATTCTTGTCATGGAAGATGTAGCATGTCAGTGTGCCCTGCAGTATTCCTTTTTTTTTTTGTCTATAGTACTTTGCTTGCAAATGTTCATTGCAATGAGTTATTGGTCTGATTTGAGGGCTCTGGCTTGCGCTACACTATCAACACTAGAACCTCCCTGGGACTCCTCGTGGACATGCTGTTGTTGCCCTGTGTCATGGAGGTCCTGTAGTTTTGTGTCTGTAGAACTGGCCCCTTACTGTGCTCCGGCCAGCTCTCCCACTCCCATGCCTTCAGGACCAGCTCATCTGTGCTGCCCAGGTAAGGTGCACAGCCCACTTTCCTGGCTGTAGCAGGTGAGGTGCTAGGATGGCTCTTCCTCTCTGCTTTCATGTCTTTGGGGATGGCTCACCCACAAACTGCACAAGCAGAGCCAGCTCTACTTTGCTTCCCAGGAGAGATGTAGGGCCCCTCTTCCAAATGTTGCAGGTAGTGAGGGACAGGGACAGTTCTCCCACTCTTATGACCCTGTGTTCCATGAATTGTAAGGGACTAAGAGGGAGGGAGGAGGAGGGCATCTTTTCCTTATCTGTGACACTGCACAGCAGACAAATTGCCGGGGCCAGGTCACCCGCACCCCCCACCCCCATCATCAGGGTCAGCTGTACTGTGCTGCTCAGGAAATGGGCAGGGGTCACTCTCCAAGTCTCATAGCTGGTGAGGGGCAGGACCTGCTCTTATGACCTCTTTGCCAGCTCTCATGCCTGCTGGCAGTGGCAAGAGCAACAGGGTCATATCTCTCTTTCCTATGCCTTCACAGAGCAGAAAGAGGCATGGCTGGCTCTCCCATGTTCATGCCCTCAGGACCAGCACTATTGTATTGTTGAGGCAAGGTCCAGGCTGGCTCTCCCAAGTGCTGCAGCAGGTGAGGAGCAAGGGCAGGGCCAGCTCTCCTGCTTGCTGTAAGGTGGCTAGAGACAAGAGATGGGGGAATCTCTCCCTCACTCATGTCATCACATGTCAGACAATTGGCAGGGCCATCTCTCCCATGCTCATACCCTTGGGGCTGGCTCACCCAAGCTCCCTGCCACTGTGGTGCCTAGGCAAGGTGTAGGGCCTGTTCTCCCAAGTTTTGTAGCTGGTGAGGGGCTGAGAGAGCTCTCCTGCTCTCATGATCCCAGGGCCAGCACCCCTGCCTGCTACAGGTAATGAGGGGTGAGGAGGTAGGAAGGGTATCTCTCCCTAGTTCATGCCACTGCATGGGAGATGAGTGACAGGGACAGTCTCCCACACTCACACCCTGGGGGCAGCTCACCCACAACTCCTACAACCAGGACCAGCTCTGCTGTGCTTTCTGGGTCATGTGCATTCAGACACTGACGTATTTCATTTCAAGGTTATAGTGTAACAATAGAATAAAGGGAATTGTATCAGGCTCGGCAAACTGAAGATATTCTAAAAAGACATGTGTATCTCGCAATCTGGCTGTCAGGGTATTGAAACGATAGACCCAAGGAAATGGAAATTCCCCCCCCCCCAGGAATCTCTTGGTGGGAGAAGAAAAATTCATTATGCAGAGGGGGAAGTTGCTTCCCAGAAAGAGATTTTTACATAGTTCTAATAACTTGTCAAGCCATCTTATAGGTGAACCTAAAGCCCAGACAAGGATGGGTCAGTGTGGGTGGGACAACACTCTCCCAGGGTGTTCTTAAACACAGATATCTTTTACTTTCTAGTTCAGCTTTGACATCACTCCAGAACCCCTAAGGCTGACTTGCAGGGTTCGCTGGATCTCTTTGTTCCTTTGTCCAACATGTCCACATTGAATGAATCCCCTATTCCTGATTTCTGAAATAATTTGGCTCCTTTGACCAGTTTATTGAGGATGGGCGACTGAATCTGGCTCAGGGCACAGCCTGTGGCCCAGTAGGATTGTTAAGATTATCTGCTGAAATTTATGTCGTGTTTTAGAAAGAATCATTCTGACACATTAAAACAGTATGAAGGGCTTAATTGGGCCTACTTGGATAAGTTTGGGAGCTATTTCAAATGAAATTTTGCAATAAAGAAGAGAAATGAGGGTAACACTGAATAGAAGAACAAAGGCGGGAGTCAGTGGTTGGAAAGTTCCTAAGAGGCCGGATGAAGTCTTCACTAACTTGACCTTACATTGAAGGCATGCCTCAACGATCAGACATGATCAGATAGAGAAGGCTGGCAGTGGGGAATACAAAACCTGATTCTTTATTGGAGTGGGGTGTGAATTCCAGGTAAACTGTATAGACAGGATCCTTGCTTAAACTGCCTCTGCGAGGATGGAGATGGAAGCCCGAGGTGGGTCTTCAAGAGCTGAGGGCCGAGGGACCTGACGAAAGGAGCGAATCTCGATCATTTGATGCATAGGCTTTTTTTTATACAGAAAGGTGAAGATTTATTTGGGTAGATTTATTTAAACATTTGATTTTTGATGAAATAATCAGTAACTCTTTAAGTCTCTGGGGGAGCCCAGTGTTCCTGAACTGTTTCTTTGCGATGATCTAGCTTAGCAGTAAGCACGGGTGAGAAAGAAACGGCCAGCCCGGCCACTGCCGACAGCAACGTTTCATGGATGTGAATCTGATGGGGTTCAGATTGTGAACCCAAAAGTCTAGAACCTTGGCAATGAGGGGATACCGGGTATCTTGTGGTCTTCTCCTGCCCCACTATAAAACAGGAAAAGGAAGTTTCTGACCTTCCCTGATTGTAGGAAGCCTCTCTGAAGGCAGGACACAGTCACAAGCCTTCTGAATTCCTGTTTAATGACCCCCTGTGAAACTGCTGCCTCATCAGACTTAGTGTAAAAACACAACGGTTTTCCTGCTGCATTTCTAAAGCCTCCAGTGCCGTGAAATACTAATTAAATAAATTTCTGTGATTAGTGTGCTCTGTTGTCGAGGCTTCCCCACAAACCCGCTGAGAAATCGCTTCCACTACGGTTTCATTAGCAAGGTTGCTTGTGTGAACTTTACTAGTGAGCCGTTATTTAAGTCCTTCTCGTGGTAACAGTTCTGAGTGCTGAGATCTGAATGCACGATCTCATTTCTCTCTTAGCACATGAGCTGGGAGGCCCAGGTATCTGCCGGGTAGGTACTTTACCTGCACAGCTCCATCCAAAGCTGCTTTAACTCTGTTCACCTGCAACCTCCCCACACACGGGTTGCATTAAACGGAGTATTTTGTTGGTTTATGTATCCCAGGTACCAATTCTGTCAATAGTGATAAATGTATTTCATTCAGGTATGATTAGTTTCCTGTTCTTGTGAAAATCCTGCCATTGTGAAAAAAAATATTCTATTACATGTGAAATTTTGTGTAGGCCTTTGAGAGGGGCTATTTTTGTTACTCAGCTTGGCATCACAGTTGGTACCTCAAAAAGTCGAGTTTAGTCACCCAACTTTGAGAAGCCAAGTAAAACAGCCAAGTTAATAGCTGAACTCAGAAGAGGAGCTTTATTTAACGTAGCCATATTGGGAAGAGGGACAAAGAGATACAGTGATCCACCAAGTGCATCTATGGGTCCTGGAGTGAGATCGCAGAGGTTTAGGCATACGCACAACTAAGCGGTCCTAGCCAAGGTATGGTCCTGCCCACTCTGGACTCATCACTGTCGAGGCTCAGTTGCAATCTGTTATGAGCTCTCTTTTGGGGAGACAAATTCACCTCTGGTGGGGCCTCTTCCGTTGGTGCGCGTAAGACTCCTAGAGAAATTCCTATTTCTTTAAGGTCTACTGCTTCAATGATCTAATAGATTGAGAGGAACAGACGTCTCTTTAGAGTATGTTCCCCGTACTGTAAGGTTGAGATTGCCAGGAAAAGCACATTTCCGTGAACCCAGTGCCATGCTTGTCCAGCATCTGTCCCCAGGATCCCTCCAGAGCAGTTTTGTCAGATAAACAGTCATTCACACTTCAGGCTCAACTCACTCCTTTCTGAAGTCTCCCTAACCGGGAGAGCCCACGTACCTCCCCTCTCAAGCGTTCCTACGGCGCTTTGTGCCTCTGCTTTCACTGTCCTATCACGAGCCAGCAACCCACCAAGCTGGTATAGAGATTCCTTCAAAGTGAACTCCATCTGAGATGGAGAAGAATGAATTTGCCTCAACTTCCTTCACCTGAGAAGAATGGAGAGCCAGATACCACGAAAACACCTTTGGAGAGCTGACGAGAAGGACAGGCACTGTGTGAGTAAGCCACATCCGGGCCTTCCAGCACGGAAGCCCTTTCTTCTGTCCCTCCTGCAGGCTGGTGCACAAGCCTTACCCAAAACTCTTCCGGGGGTCTCCTGTATCTGTAATACATTTTTCTTTTATTACCCGTCCCTTGTCAATAAATTCACAGCTTCGTAGCCCTGCAACCAGTAGAATCTAAATTGGTAGAGAAATCTCATCACTGTTTATTACGAATAGATTTTTTTTTCTAGCATGATTGTGAGCCAGGGAGCACCGTCAAGGACCCTGTGTTGTGTACTTGCTGAATTCTCCAGAAGACCGCTAGCCTAGACCTGGCCTTGACCGTGCGATTGTTCTCGCTTCATCTACACACAAGTACCAGTTTAATTGAATGTAGAATTCCTGTACCAAAACATTTTCTCTCCCAAGGCTAACTAGATAGTTCTCAGTTAGTCCTTCTTTGATTATTGGCGTGCCGCCAATTGTCCTCTTTATTGCAAGTCCCTGTCTCGCATTCCTTAGCTGTTTCAGATTTCCCCACCCTGCTCCGATCCTCCTAGAGGGCTGAGCAGGATTCTCTGTCTTTGGTGGCATCACTGTTGGATAGCTTCTGGTTTACTCTTTCTATGGGAGGTACAGCAGGAGTCCTGAAGGCAGGAGGGAGAGAAGCCCATGGTGCCGCCTTTCTCCACTGTTTCCCTGAGCGACAGCACCTCTGGCAGCAGTAAGCCCTTTGTAGCACTGGGAGACACAGAGGACTGCGGCTTCTCTTCTCTCCTTTGCTTCTTCGGCTCCAGAGACCCCAACAGTTTCCCATCCTTGATGGCCTCTGGCTGCCTCGCCCTCCTTGTTTGCATTTCTAATCCTCTCATTAAGCACTAAACTATCAACCATCAGAGAGGACCATCTGTGGAGCAACCTCGATCAGGGCTTTGGGGCAGCCTTCACCACGGATAGGATAACTGTCTTCTTGCTTAGGTGCAGGCCCACCTTCCTCAGGAAGGAAGAGCCCCACCCAGGGAGGCAGAATCGTCTTAAGAAGTGTTAAAGGGAGGGGTGTGTTCAATGAGGGGATGCTTTTTCCTCCCCAGGACTCTCATCCCTTCCTGTGGGTGACAAGAATTGCTAGGGGTTCTGTTAGATCTGTCCCTCTTCCAAAAATCATGTTTCAGAAAGACAAAAGCTTTCCTCTCTCTCTCCCTCCCTCTCTCTCTCTGTCTTTCTTTTAGATAGCCAGAGAGTTTCCAGGACCCTAGCTCACCAAGAAAGATGCAAAGATGCCAGGATATTCTTTAATTTGCTCTTCCTGTTTCTGGAAGGGACTGATGGCTGTTGCTGGCACTGCTGTGCATGTGGCAGGGCAGAGAGGAGCTGAGCACGTCTAGGATCACGGTATTCTCTCCATAACCATGCACAGGTGCCTGTTATTTCCTTGTGGCATTTGCCTGGAGATTGTAATTATACTTTTTACTGTTTGTATGTTAGGCTGAGGTTTTTTTGGACTAGCAAACGTTTTCTTCTGAGTAATACCTGGCTCTTTGTTTCTGCCCCATCAGGAGTTGTATACTCTTTGCTTGGATATCCATAACACCCCCCCCCAAGTATATACCCCCAAGTGCTTCAATAATTTTAACCATTTTTCCTATGTTCTGTAATTTTGATAATTCTCTTTGTAACAGATTTTCTTCAATATCTATTGTCTACTTGGCCACTCCTATCTCTGTTTTTAAACTTGGTGTTCATGTTTTCCAAATTAAGTGATCCTTCATTATATCATATTTTCATAGTTATTTATTCAAGTTGTATAATCCTTTTTTTTTCCTCCTTTATTAATTTATTCTTGTTACATCTCAAGTTGTATAATTCTTATCTCTCTTTAATTGTCACTAGACACAAGTTGCTTTTCCAAAGTCATTGAAAATGGCCATTCTGAGCTAGATCATCCTCTATCCTTAGGGTTGTTATTTTCTTTTTTCTGTTGCCTTTTATTTGTTTTTGTTTAAAAATATATTTGTAGGTGATGTGATTTTTCAGTTTACCTGTCATTCACAGGATGCTATTTACTTCCCAGTGTTTGCTTATAATTAAGTAAAACTTGACAAAGATTGCTGTGTCTGTACAAAGCCTTCTTTGTAGAAGGGGTTGGGGTCCAAGAAAAAGAAATGAAGGGAAAAATTATTTCAAATGATATGAGATTTAGGATCTAGCAAGGAGACAAGTGACCTTGAATCTGAGTTTCTGATAGCAACTATATTTTATTTTATTTTGTATTCACAACACAATGTCTGTTTCAAAAATAAAGAAGCAAGAGGTTGGATAGACAGATGAGCAAATGAATTAGTTCAAAGGTCAAGAGTTTTTAAAGCAGGCTTCAAAAGAAAATTTCCATTAAGGCAAAGATTAATTTTTAAAATATTCCTCTAAAAAACACACTGTCAACTCAACAAAATCGTAGAGTTAAGTGAGATTAATTTAATGTTTTTTTTTAAGTAACAAAGTGCATTTATATTAAAATGCCATTATTCTCAAAGTTCTGAACCAAAACTCTTTTTCTCTAGACGTGGACACAACAAATATGCAAATGAATCATCTGAATTGCAGATGGCCAAAGGGAAGTTCACTCGATGGTGCTGACCACTTAGCAAAGACCAAAGTCCCACTTCATTTTTTTTTTTTAGCTGTATGCCTTGCATGTGCCATTCAAATGAAGTCTCTAATTTATTATGTGAAAAATCTGCTTTACATACTTCAAAAGAAGGTGACCGATGTGCATGCTAACTAGGAAGCACTATGCCATCTTAATTGTGGCTATTATTATAGTTTCGTGATTTGATTATAAGCACAATGTTCCAATTAGAAGATAAAGAACATGGCTGACTAGAAGAATGGAAGGGGAAACCAACGCACGCAAACAACACTCCCAATGGTCTGTATACTAAAGGCAGAATAAACGGAGGGGGCTGAAGTCGAGAAAACCCACCCAAGCTCTCCACCTGTAGAATGCCCACTGCCTGAACCTGCCACCTTTGAAGTAAGGAAACCGTCAAATGAGAATAAACAGATCTTTCTCTATTGACTGAGGTGTGGCAAGCAGATTCTGCTGAGAAAATCTGCTCCCTGGATGAACTTTATTTCTCCAGTAGAGATGCCCCCTTTTTAAAAAAGTTGAATTGCAGTGTATTAAGAACACATTTTTCTAATGATTGCTGTCAGATGACTTCCTGTGGTCTGCTGTCTATCCACTTACATTTAAGCACCGCTGTCTCCTGAAGGTTATGGGGAGGGAGTGGGCTTTCACATCAACTGAAGGCCACCGGCCATTGTGTAAAGATGAGGAACTGGGCATCTCTCCCTAGCAGCTTCCTGTAAGTGTGTGTATGGTCTCTGTCTTCAGCCTGTCTTCACTGGACTCTATCTTCCAATATAATAATTTTGACAACTCTTCAAATCCAAGATTTGTTTAACAAGTTTCCAAACTTCTTTGCTTGGTTTCAACTGCTACATTTTCTAACGCTCTACCCTTGGAATAACCTAAAATTCTCATTTTCTGCTTGCCATTCTTTAGGCTTCTGAGCTGTATGTGTGGCGTGCTTATACCTGGAATGCTGTTGGGTGGTCTTCCCTTCTTTTAGGCAGTATCAAATCTCATTGCAGTGCATCCTTTCCTAATGGTCTATGAGAATGCTAACTCTTATTCAAGGAAGAATTAATTACTTCCTCTTTCTGTTTCCAAAGCTTTCTGTACCCCAAGGGCATCTGTTGTGGGCATATATCTGCATCCATGTTTATCTCCCTACCACACTGTAAGATCTCCAATGCCAGGAAGTTTGTCTTTTTTGGGGGGTTTGTATCAACCTCATTCCTCAATATGAATTGCTCTATCATGATGCAACAGGGCAAGACTTGTAAGACACAGAATTTCAAGGGATATCTGCCAAAAATGAGCAAATAAAGAAACATAAACAGAGTGCCCATTCGTCCTATTTCTTCAGTCTCAATTAGTATTCTTATATGGACCTTTGTGATTAAGTGGTGATTTTGTGTGATATGTTACCTACTATTGGGCTGGACAACCAGCATTTCACACATGTGCCTTTGGGAAAGCAGGAATGGCTGGGAATGGTGCCAAGTCATCTGTCGACTGCTGCCTGTAGTCTTCTTCTCTACATAAAGCTGCAAACAAGAACCAGTGGCAGCTCAAGATGCAGGGAAATGGCTGAAACACTCCCAGGCATCTCATGCTTGAGGACTGTATGATGAAACCTCTGTACACCCTGTGTGGCAGCCTTGTCCATGTCAGCAGACAGGACTGGCACCTAACTTTTCCTTGTTGTAAAAAAGAAACAAAATAATAGATTTGACTTTGGAAAAAAAACCTAAACAAAAAACCAAAGACTGAAAAGAAAAAGGGAAAGAAAAAAAAAACAGACATGAAAACAAAGCACATGTTGGAAGGAGAAAACTAACCAATGAATGTTCCACTGCGACCACTACACATGGGCACCCAAACTCGCACACATGTTAAGTCTCCTCAGAAGTTAAGGAAAATGAACTGCTGTTGGCAAATTTTCCTCATTTCTAGATCACCATCAGTATAGACAAGTGTGGGCAGAATCCCTGTCTGACAACGATGCAGAAGAATATTAGTTCTTGGTGGTCAGTTGAGTACCTTAGTGGCTGGGCCCAGTGAAGTTGGAGAAAGGGTGTCTGGTCTTTGACGCCTCAGTACAGTTGTGCGATAAGCACTGGAGTAACTTCTATAACGTGGAAATGAAAAGGGAAGGGTGTTAGGGCGACAATCAGTGTTTGGGGGAACGAAGTGTCCAAGATGCTGGGCCGGAAATGAGCTGAGCAGAGAACTCAGGCAACCTGCATGCAGGGGTGAGGCTGATGCCTTAGTGATGACTTTCCAATTCTCCAGTCTGCTTTGGGTGTCAGAATCTTCTAATATAGAAACACTGTGGAGAAAGGATGCTCACGTTATGTAAACTTAAAGCCTGAAATACAACTGATAGTCTAGTTATGAAACTTAACATAATGGATTAGTTTGTCTGCTCCAATATGGGAGCCCAAGGCACAATGTGGAGTAGTGGGAGTTAGCACAATGTATGGTAAGTCACACATGCACATGCAAGTGTGTGCACACACACAAACAAGATCTATGCAATAGATCTTGCATAGATGCTCTCTACTTCACAAAGCATCGGCTACCTGGCATGGGCAGAGAGAAGGCATCTTGCTTTTCCCTTCTCTTCAGTGGGCCTCATAGTCACTACATCGACTCATTTGCAAAATGTTAGGAATGCAGAGAAGCTCTTCTGCTCCCAAACTGGCCATTTGAGCCTCATGATGATGTGTACAACCGGAGCAGCTCCTTATCTGTGGGTTCTGGGCCTGGAAACGCAGGCAAGCTCATCACGAGCAGGAGGAGCCAGAGAACCCAGGGTCACATGAGACAGCACAGCCTGAGTGGCAGAGTGTTCTCTAAAACAGCAGACTTCAAGCCTGCCACACTCTCATTCCTCTTTCTATAACAAATACATTGCAGTGTAGTTCTGAGTGTGATAAAATGGATAGACAGCCTAATTCACTTCACACATGGTTTTTCCGTAATACTTAAGCAATATGTAAATCAGCAAAGAAGAAAGTTATTTATATACTACCCACATCATCATGTATGAGATCAGATATGATGGCAGCCTGGCTAACTTATAAATAAAATCATGGTGCATCCATTAGGAATAAAAATAGATTGAAAAACGTATCATGGTTGAGGACCTACACATCCCAATAGTTCAGTTTTCCACAATGCTTACATTGTAATTGTATTCTGTTTATATGCCTGATATTTCAGTGCATATTAAAGGCACAACTGATCAACCACAACCTTGTCTTTCATGCTTGCAAAGTCTGTGGCAGGTGGCACTGCCATTTTATTTTACTTTTTGTCTTTTTTTTTTTTTAAGACAGGGGTTTTCTGTGGTAGCCCTGGCTGTCCTGGACTCACTCTTAGACCCAGGCTAACCTTGAACTCAGAAAGCCACCTGACTCGTCTTCCAAGTGCTGGGATTAAAGGTGTGCGCCATCAAGCCTGGTGGGTCTACTCTATTTACGTTAGCCCAACACTGTCCTGGAGATGGTGCCAGCTCAGGCTTTCATTTGGAGCCAGACATGTGCTTAAATGAGTCGATCAGATCCATTTAAAACACTTGGTTTTCAGTAGGTATTTTCTTTCAATATCTGCATTGCAGAAAAGTTCAACAACAGAATCCCACTTCTAGGAATTAATTCCACTAATTATGTCTGCATATTAATATAAAGACTTGCATGATTGGAGAATAGGGTGAGAATTTTGATTTAAACTTCTATTGTTGTTATTTTTATAACAAGTATGTTTTCCTGTTTACTGTCCTAAATGCTACATTTTACTCAATAAAACATAATAAAGGGCTTAAAAGTGGCATTTCCAACTTGAGTTCTGAACTCAGCAATCGAGTTGAACCTTCCGGTGCATTAACACCACGACACCGAACTTGCCGTCTTGGCATCGTATTTTCTGTGAATCACTTTAGAAAGGAAAATGTTGAATAGTCACTTTGTGTCAGCACATTCTAATTTTCAGGCCCTTTCCTAGGCTTATCCACTTCTTTGAAATATTTTGGGGCAGAAATGAATGAGCCAAAGGCTTGCCCTCTCAAAATGTGTGGGGAATTCTTTAAAGCCAGACCCCGGTGGCTGCCTGCAACGCTCCGCACTGACATTCCTTCATATAATGCAGCGTTATCAGGTCAAAGACCTCACATGCCATCTTAAGCTGCTCATATCTATGAGTTCCATAGTAATAAAAGGTACAGAGGAAAGGAAAGAAGATTCCCTGTAGAGGAGATGAAGGAGGGCAGATTCACAGCACTCAAAGTACAGTTGTAGCACCATGACAGAAAACCTCAGAATCAAACATTTTCTAAACTGACATTTACCAAAGGTCCATTTTCTCCATATGCTCTTTTATAACTTTCATACTAAGAAACTGTCACCTCTGGTTTGAGAAATTATGAATATCTTCTAGATGGGTTTAAGTACTGGATCCTTATATTCAAGTTGGCTTTCTGATACCGGAGAACCATCTACAATACAAAGTTACGGTCACTTTATTCACTTCCCACACAGACATATAGGTTGTGCAGTCTTAACACTAAGTATTCAGCTTTGAGAAATGAATCTGAAGGAATAATCAATCACATGTCCTCTCAATTTTTATGAGCCAACTGTGTCCCCTTGAGTTGAAAATTTGACACTTAACAGGCAATTAATAGTCTGTAGCATCTATTAGGATTAACCACAACTGGATCAGCTCCTTGTTTCACCCAGGTTGCTGTAAGATAGTACTTTAGATCTGGTAGTTTATAAACAGTAGGATTTACTTCTCATAGTTGTGAGCCTGAGAAGTATATCCAAAATCAGTGTGCACTGAAAGGGGAGAATGCTGCAGCCTCACAAGGCAGAGGGACAAGGCCATGTTTCTCAATGTCTTCTACAAACACAGAGCTACCATTGCTGATGCCACAAAAGTTCTTATTTTATAATATCACTACCTTGAGGGTTAGCTCTTACGATAAGGATTTTTGAGAGACATTATCGTTGACACCATAATAATCCTTTTCCCGGGTTGAAGAGTGTTATCTCTAGGCCATAAACTGATGCTCATTTCCACACATTTAGACATCTGTTACATACAGCCTATACTGTTGCTGAAGAGTCCCAAGGCTGGCTATTTAACAAATTACAGCCTCTTCACTGGTTTTCATAAAAGTCGATGCTATCACAGTTCTAAGGCTCACAATTGATTTATTGCTCTTTCTTGAAATAAGCACAATAATTAATAGTCTATGTAAATTTGATCATAGGAGAAATCAGTTTACAGTTAAGAACTTTTTCCAGAATCCTTTCCCAATGATTCCTATGCTTACTAGACTATTAAATATTTTCAATGAGTATAAGGGAAGTAGGGCAGTTTAGTGTTAATTCTACCTCTTAGAAAAGAGAGTTCTGGACACGGCAAGCAAGAGCCTGGGTCATCGGCTCAGAGGAAGGAGCAGAGGACCCTGAATCTATCTCATCTACCTCCCTCGAAGTCTATAGTTATTTAAACAAAAAGACTTAGAAAACCACGTGTTACATCTAATTCTTCAATAAGGCCTGAGCTGCACCCGCTTTCCTTAATGGCAGATGTACTAAACAAAACTGTGAACCTGCAGACCAACCACACACCCCGTTGGCTTTTGCCAATTCTCAATTTTTACTGAGAGCCCAAGTTCCAGGTACCAGATCAGAGATTTAGATCCATTTTACAAATTTACTCTCTTTTGCTCAAGAAGGATGGTCATTTCCTTTTCTTTTCTAAGTTCTCACTGGAAGTTGTAAAAAAACAAAACAAACAAAACAAAACAAAACAAAACAAAAATGAAACAAACTATGACCACCAAGAGTGTGGTGGCTCGGCTGAGAATGACCTCCATAGCTTCATGTGCGTGAATACTTGGTCCCCATTTGGTGGAACCATTTGAGAAGGACTAGGGGGCGTGGCCTTGTTGGAGGAAGTGTATCACTGGCTGCTAGATTTGAGGTTTCAAAAGCTCACACCAGTCCCACTGTCTCTTCTTTTGTCTCATGATTGTGTTTCAAGATGTGAGCTCTCAGCAACTGCCCAGGGTCATGCGTGGCTGTCTGCTGCCATGATTCCTACCGTGGTTGCCATGACTCTAAAACTGTAAGCCCTAGATAAACTCTTTCTTCTTGACAAACTTGCCTTGGTCCGTGGTGTCTTATCACAGCAATAAGAAAGTAACTAAGACAGCCATGCAGACAGTCTATTCAGGGGGGCTGCGGGTGACTAAGATGTGGTGTCTTTACTCCTGTCTAGTGTTTGCTGTTTTGATATCATTATGCTGCTGCTTTCCTGTTTTTTTTTTTTTAAGAAATATTTAGATTTTTTTTAAAAAGCCTTTTTAATTATAGAGCTTTGGTGACAGCTTTGTGTGAGTTTCATCAAGGGGAACAAATGCTGTATTTACCTGGCTCCTCGTTGCTATATATTTACACTATCTGCTTATTTATTCTGTCAGAACATGTTTCTCACGTGGTTTGAAGGTACAGATGCCCCATCTCCTCATTACTTAGTGGTAAAAACCTCTGCTTAGTGACAAAAACCAAAACACAATGCAGCACATTAACAAAGGAAAACCACCTTCCTGTCATTTCTTGGCTTTCCTTGACACTACTCATCTGGCATGCTAATGAAAGAAGGTGATAGGGTGAAAAGAAAAGAAAAGAAAAGAAAAGAAAAGAAAACCCTAAGTAGCATGTGTTTAGTTATATGGGAAGATCACCAAGAAGCCATATCTATTGTCTTTGTGTCTAATATAACAGAGTAGCCGGAGGTCAAAGGTCCTCAACCTTCCTCGCTCACTCCTTCTCTACTTCATACCTTCCCCAGACAACAAGCTTCTTCTCCACTTGAAGCCAGTCACAGGAAGTTTACTTTCTGATGGTGGAACAAGCCTCCTGTTTCAGGAGCAGCTTGTGGTTCTGAGATGCATGCAGAAGTGATGTGGGTGGTTCTTTAGGCTGCTGCATCCCCGGTGGAACATGTCACAAGCAGGCACTTCAGACCTCACAGTGCAGCTGCTAGAGCCTGGGCTGTGGGGCTGTCGGGCTGTGGGGCACCAAACAAGGCAGAGCCACTGCCATACAAAATGCCTTAACACTTCTGAGGAGAGACAGTAACAGCTGTTGAAATTTCTAAAGCCCCTCTCTGAATTAGAATGAAATTGTGTAGCCAGATCAGTTCCCAAATATCTTTCATCATCCAGCATTCTAGCCCCGAGGAATGAGCATCACCCTGCACATACCGAATTGACATGTGGAGACCAAACTTGAGCCAAACCTCAAACTCTAAAAGACAGTGATGTCTTTTTGCTTTGCCAGTTCCCGAATAAGGGAACCACTGTCCCATCACCCCAGCAGTAGGAGGGTCTGACCAACCACCACAAGTTAAAGGGTAAACCTTGATGTGCAGGCTCTTTGGGATCAACAGCTGTCTCAGACAGAAGCCATTGCTGCTTTAATGTTCTGTGTCTCTCATGCGTAACTAGGAGCACACTGACTGTTGCAAATTGAGATCTTTCTTTGAAGTTTAAATATGCCACTTTAACTGTGTTCTCATCTTCTACATCCCACTGAATGAATAACCCAAATTACACAGAACAGCAGCAAATTGGCTCATCATAGCCCTGTTATAATTTAAAGAGAATAAAGATCTGAAAAACCAGAAAGGCTGAAGGAACTTGTGAACGCTGATAAGGAGCCGACAGGTCTCTCCTCAGAAGGACATGGATTCTAACTCATCCTTGCTTTGTAGTGATCAAGAATCACCGACATTTTGCGTTATGTTTCCACGTGCCTTCAGCATAGTAGGCCTAGTAAGGGGACAGATGGCTTGCCTTTGTCACCCCTGCTGTCTCCCCAGGGAGCACAGGATACACTCAGCCACATGCGTGTAAATCACTTCCTCCCATATGAAAGTGATTCTTTGCAAAGCGAAGTCCGAGGCATCCGAGAACACCTGGCTTTTCCACTGTCAGCTGCCCACTTCTCTTCTGGCTTTCCAGCTCAGAAGGAAAAGGTACAGCAGCTCATTGCCTGGCTGAAGAGCTTGGGACAGACAGAACTAGAAAAACACACAACATGTCCCCCTCACCCCCACCCCCACCCCCAAGAAAGGCACTTTCCAAACAACATAATTCTGTTGGTTTTAACAAAGCACTCCTTTGTGGAGATAAAATACCAAGGTCACAAGTCAAAGTTTGATTCCATTATTGAGTCTTACCTTTGAACTCTAGATATAGTTAGCACAAGTTTCCAGCTGTCAGACTCCAGGCCCCCATTCTGAACAAAATAAAACAACAACAACAACAAAAATAGCTAAACAGTAATAGCTTCTGAAATCTCTCCCTTATTAGATTAATACTGATACTTTCAGTCCGCAGATCACTTCAGCCAGGCAACAGACTCCCAGCCATTTGAATCACATTTTTTTTTTTTTTTTTTTTTTTGGCTTGTGTTTCTTAGGATTCAGTGAAAAAGTACACCATCAATCAAAGAGATTTGGGATGATTTTGAGACACGCATAAGCATCAACTTCTTGATTAGGAATTAGAGTGCTTTGTCTTATGGGGCGGGGGGGGGGGGGAAGCTGGTGTTGATAGAAGACTTACAATGTCGAGTACCTTGCACAGGTTGTAAATGACTTCTTCCTCCACATGTGACATAACCAGCAAGAGAATGGGTCAACCCTGGGAAGAAGCTCCTCTGTGTACTACCAGGATATGTCTGTGTTGGCACCTGAATGATGCTGAAGGGCCGTGCTGAGCCGCCCACAAGGAACCCTGCGCTCTGGAACCACCAAGGAGCCCAGCTCCCCAACTTGACCACACAGAGCTATAACAGCCTGCTTCCTGTTTTTATTTACCAACCATCCCTTGAACTAGTTCCTGGCAGGTAGTGCTGAGACTTCTCCAGAGGCTGGGGGGTGCCAAGAAAGACAATCCCGCCCCAGGCCCCCATCCTCACCCCCACTCGCCACTCCTATCCTCATCCCCACCTCCCCACCCCCCACCCCGTGCCCCAACCCTAGCTTCTGCTAGGACTCTGCTGAGAAGGTGAAATAACAACCTCTGAGAGAAAGGGACAGACTACAGATAAACACTCTTCCTCCTCTAGTCTTCAGAAAGACCTGTCCTTAAGCTGCAGATCTGTTGGAGGGGGCAAAGCAGAGCCCGTACTTAGGCAGCAGGTTTAAAGCCCAGAAGGCATCCCACATCCATCCAACCATCTCTCTCTCTCTCTCTCTCTCTCTCTCTCTCGTAATCATTTCTCCCTCTATGGATGGGTCTGTCAGATCTTTGTTTATATTTACCTACAACTTGATTGCTTCAGCTGTGGACTCTCTCTCTCAAAAGGCCGTCTCCTGACATGGAAATAGAAAACTACTCTCTCTAGCGGGAAGCAGTCTCAGGGGTATTCAGCTCTGCAGGAAGCCTTTCTTCAATTCGACCTGTAGGTAGGAATATTTCAGACTTTCCTTCTCAGAGCCCTAATCTCCTCCCTGGATTCTGCAGCGTCCCCTACCCTCTATGTTCTTTTCTTCCCCGAGGCTGAGGCTCACCCTGTGGGATTCTTGTCACCAGATTCAAAATAGGGGCCCAGATACACGTTATGACTGCTTTGGCTCTGAGCTGGGGTAGGACGTCAGGGAAAATCGGGCGTGGGGGTGGGGGGCCTTACGGGATGCTGTTTGGCCTAGACGTCCTCGAATCTGAGCAAGGCATCTTAAAATGAATGCCAAGCTGCTGCTACCCCGCGGGCCTAGAACTGACCGTTGTGCCTAAGGCGGAGGGCGTGGGGGGGGGGGGTGCTGGAGCCGACATGATGTGGCTCCATCAGGTGGAAACATTGCGGGTCGTCTGGACCCAACTCTCTCGGGAGAGAAAGAGGTCTAAAACGCAATTCCGTAGTAGCCGCAAACGCCCGGGCCCCTGGGACCGGGCGGAGAATGGCCCTCTCCACTGAAGCTGCGGGCTGACGTTCGTGTATAAGGTTGCAATTCGCCGTGATAAATGTAAAGACCAATTAAGGTTTGATCCGTGCACACAGGAGGCAGACGGCGACGGATAGTGGAACCAATTAACGAGCATGTCCCCTAATTCCTGCGGCGGCGGCCGGGCGCACCGCTGGTCCCCAGGCGCCGGCCCCAGAAGAGCCCCCGCCCGCAGCGGCGGCGTCTCCCCGCAAGCAGGAGGTGCGGGGAGCGCCAGAGCTGGGGAGGGGGCGCAGGCCGCCCACTGAGCTGAGCGCGTGCGGCCACTGCTGGAGGCTGGGCTTGCCCGAGTGGTCGCGCCGGCCAGCGCGGTAGGCGCCCGGGCGACGCCGTGCGCCCCGAGGGCGGAGGGCTGGTGGCCCCGGCCAGGTAGCTTAGGGCGCGAGGGCGGCGCGTAGGGGAGGGTCGGGCCGAAACCGCACCCGGCTGGCCTGCCTGATGCCTTAGGTTCCTGGTCCCGGCTGCCCACTGCGTGACCTCCCGAGAGGTGCTGGCGCTGAGCAGCGCGCGTGATTAACGGCCCCGAGGTCGCGGGCAGTGAGGCACGCGTCCCCTTTGGCCCTGGCAGGGTGGGCGGGCGGCTGGGAGCAGGGCAGGGTCAGGCCGCAGGGTCCTCAGGACAAGGCGGTAGCAGAGAGTGAGGACGACACAGTGGGCGCCTAGCGCGAGGGCCCGCCCTCTCTGGACCCCCGGGCCAGCGCCACGGCGGGTGCCGCGCAGCAAAGTTTGGAGCCGCGGGCGCCGCACGCCGGTCCCGCCCGGCTCAGATCCCTTGGCGGAGTCTCTGCTGCCGCCGCTGCCAGGGCAGGACAAAGGCTCATTAACACGTGATGGGACCACGCTTCATAAATGGGACTGGAGCGAGAGCGAGCCAGAGACAGCGCGCGAGCGGAGGGAGAGGCAGGGACCTGGAGCAGGGCGCGGCGACGGGCGCTCGTGCTGGCCCAGGCAGGCTGCCCCAGGCCGGCCAGCGCGGTCCGCGGGACGCCAGTGGGAGAGCTGGGGAACGAACCGGGCCTGCCAGAGCCCAGGGGCGCCGGTCCCGGGGGCTGTGGCGCACCGGTGCCAGAGGCCAGGGACGCGGGCGCGCAGACCGACTGACTTACTGACCGATCGCCGCAGGCACGCCCCACTCCACCCCGCCCCGCCGCGCCCCGCGCCGCCTCCCCTGCTGGCTCTCTGCCGCTACCTTCTCCACTTCTTTTCCGCCTCCGCCTCCTTCGGGCTCCCCTGGCGCCAGAGCCTTCGCCTGGCTCAGGCGGGAGCCCTAGCTGTCTGCAGAGCTCTCATAGAGTCGGGGGCAAATTTCCTTGTAGCGGAGAGCCAACCCCTTGGCTGGGCGACAGGTGCCGAGAGAGGGAGCTTCTTGCCAGTGGACCGGGGGATGCGAAGGGTAAGACCTGGCACAGTGGCGTTTGGGAATAGCCTTTTCGCCTCCCGCCCCCTCGGTACTGGCCAGTGGTCCCCAGGTGTCCTGCACGGAGTTCGTGTTCCGTGTTCCAGGAGAGCAAATCGTGCATAGGTGGTGTTTACTTAGCTGTATAGTCCCGGCTTGTTAACTGTGGTCTGAGCTACTTCTGGAGGATTCTACCATTTACAATTTACTTACTGAATGTGCACCTAGAACTGTTTGTACCCTGCTATCTGTTTGTAGGAAATGTCTAATTGTGCATGTTTGAAAAACAGGCGCTTGAGTTGATGCTTGATGCCTTTTGACCATATCAGAAACTAAGTCTTCCGGAGCAATACATGTCTCTGCACCAATTCTAGAAAACGACTCAACTGAAATATGAAATGCCATGTAAAGCAATCTTTGTCAAATAACGAACTTACGATGCAGAACGATAGCTACAGTAGCCATTTCTCTTTAAGGAAAAACTAATATGCATAGTATTGATACCTGTAATTGGATGTTGTAGGAGCGTGAAACTGAGAGCTGGCGTCAGGTGAATGAAGTTGATGCTTCGTTTTTTAAAAGATGTTTCTTGGTAAACCTTCCAAGCCATAAATGGAGCATCTCCTGAATGCAAATGTTTGCTACGTGATAGATGAAAAAAAAAAACCTGTTATTTGGTCATTCAAAGTTTAAAGCAACATGCGTGGTTTTTTTTTTAATTGTAGTGAATGGTTTATCTTCCAAAGGTTTTAAAGAAATGAGAAAAATATCATACCTATTTATGAAATCCTCTATTTACTATTTTTAATTTTTTTTCTTCCAAATAAGAGCTATTAGCTATTCCTGCCTTTGTTTATTTCTTGGCATATTAAACCTCCTTGGGCATTTAATCCAATAAGAGATTAGAGCAGATTTAGTGGTTTTAAAGATGTTGAGAGATACCTCTCTGGGTCCCCTAACTTCTTGTCTTTTATTACTAAGTTAATTTCTTTGAACAATAGGAGAGGCACATGCTCAGAGGAGACTCAGTGGGCACTGATTATCTGTGGGGTCACTCAGACATCAGGCTGTTTGGCAGAAAATTGAGAAACTCAGAGCAACCGACCTTCGAGGTTCCCACAGGACTGGCCGATTTAAAGTGCTCTCTTCTAATCCCAGCTTTTGACAATTTGAAAGGGAGATGGAGCTGCTGATCGATTTTCCTCTGCCCCCCCCCCCACACATACCCCTCCTTCTCCAACTCAGTTACCAGCCATTTTATCAAAATGAAAGGCCACGAATAGTTTCTTAAGTGAGAGAAATAATTCTCTGATTGCATCCGCACAGGAACAGCATCCGGGCGCCTCTAGAATGCTAAGCAGCACATGCTGCATGCTGTTGTTTGTAGGCACAACTGGCAGTTACTGAAGCTGGGAAAGAGGCTTCATGTTGAGATGGTGTATAAAAAAAACCCCAACTAATTATTTTAGGTCATTAGGAGAACTTACTGTGAACAGGCTCCTTCATTGCCTCAAAAGATGTCTCCCATTAGGAGCAAGGAACACCCGTGGCTGAGGTATGTATGTATCCAGTGTCTGATAGGGGAGAGTTCATTGTGCTCTTGGTCCTACACGAGGGTGCGGTGATGCCACAGTGTGGAAACACTCACTTCTGACCTTTCTAAATGACTTATGCTTGCATGCTCATTGTTAAGAACACAAATCTGCTGTTTCTGCCTCCAAATTTGAATGGCATTAGGGGCTGTGTGTAGAAATGGATGTTGTGACTAGAACCTTAATTAAGCCATAGGTGATGTTATTGAATTGTGTGTGGGGGGGTAAAGTTTTTGATTCCGGTGAAAATCAGATCTCATGGTGGAGCAGGGCCTTGGCTTTGTTTGCTCTCCAGTGTTTTCTGCTTTTTTTTTTTCTTTCTTTTTTTCCTGTTACCCATCTCCCAGCGGACTGCTTTCCTTTCTGTCTTGCCTGGGAGCCTGCTCTTCTCTAATAAGCCTAGCTGCAGGATCAGTGTGTTCTTTCTGGCATTTCAAAATGTTAAAATAGTGAAATTGTTAAATGTTACCCAGACGAAACGGCTGGGAATGAAATTCTCCAAAAGAACCGCAGTATTTGTGACACACCACGTCTTACAGGCTATTCCAAAGGAAAAGTCCAGGAATCATTTTTATCCGTTTTCCCAAGAAGAAGCAGCCCATTGATTTGTGCTGATAAGTGTTTAGTATGCTGTGTCAGCTTATTCATTACGAAAGCACAGCCTGTGAAACTCCTTAAAACACTCCACGACATCCTCCTTTGCTTTAACTTAGATTTAGCATTAACCACCAGGATATTAGACGGGTTCCCCAGTTGTCTTGTGTGAAGGTCTTTGAAATTAGAGTTAGAGTTAGATTTGCTATACAAGAACAAAGTATTATGAAATAGAACTTACACTGGCAGCTTAGAGTTCATGACACTTATCAAATGCTTCCTCCCAGAAAACAGTTGGCCTAATAAATAATTTCCCATAACTAGCTATTCAGAAATTTGCAAGGAGAAAAAAAAGTAGCAAATTAAATTTAGACATACCAAATAACACCTAATTAGTCAAGAGCAATTTGGTCATAGCTTCTTGAATTTGGTTAGTGAGATGAAGTCTCTTTTTCAGGATGTTGCCTATTATTCTTGGGTGTAATTATGTTAGTTTGGTTGCATAAGGAACACAGCTTGGCTTCCCAGTGTTTTAAAGAACGTTGGGTCTTCCCAGGTGAAGACTTGCCTATCTTATTTTGGTAGTCATCATTTCTAACGGAACTGATAGAGTGAAACCGGCCTTTGGGTTTCAATTATTTATGTCTGTTCTTGCTGTAAACCTGGACTGCATACTTTTTGAAAAGCTACCAGGGCCAAGTCAGACTGTGCACCTGTATTTTCAGAGACCTACAGTTCTGTTTATTTTTCTCTTGCCTGCTGGGAGATAATGAAATGAGCAAGAGGGGATAGAAACAGCATTTATGTATTTGAACTCTGTATTTTGTACCCTCTTCCCCAAATCTCCAGTGTTTCTCTTTTACCATTATTGTGCTTATTAAAATGTTAACTTTATGTTATAACTGTACAGATTCTGTTTTGTGTGGGTTGAGACTTCAACACTTTGCCACTGAATTGCTAATTCTTTAATAACTATTTAATTCACTTATCTGTATGTTTTTAGGTTAGACTAGATTCATCTTATAAAGTTCACTTCAGATTCTAAAATATCTCCTGGACTAAAAAGAGTGATAAATGTCATCCAGAACATCAATGCTCTCAAACACTATACTGCATAGTTTTTAAGAACTGAATGTGTAGACACCCTTTTGTACACGTGCATGAACAAAAGTTTTTATGGATGGTTACTATAGATAAAATTTTAGGTACATTGCCTTTTTAGATATTTGAGAATGCCATTTTGATTTTAAGTGAGTACTGCAATTTTGGGAAAATGTCCAAGTTCAAAGCAACTCTACAGATGGACCCAGAAGACTCCAAGCAAAAGGAAGTTTTCACATTCAGTCCAAACAAGGCTATTTTGTTTTTCAGGATAGGTGGAGATCTGCTTCAGTCTTGTGTGTTCTGAGAATCTTGTACATACACTAGGATGAGCACCACATTGGATTACAAATTTTATCATGAACACCAGTGGGTTTAAGACAGCCTTTTGCCAGTCTTGATAATTCATAGTTTTGGGATACTAGAACTATACCGACTGGCAGAAAGATGATCACAAAACGCCTGTTAGAACAGCCCCATTTGCTTCATATAACAAACATTATCATGTTATCACGAGGATGTTAAAACCGCAGGGTGCATGAGAGTGGAAAAGGAGGGTTGACTTTGGTCGTGTCCATCACCTCTTACTATTGTCCAATTGCTTCACGGTGTATGAACGTTCTCCTTGGGCTTGCCACGTGGATGATAGGTGTGTTTCTGATAGGTGAGTAAGGATAAGTCAAAGCCATTCCTTGAATGCATCCCTCTGGTTACCTGTAATTTGGAGCAGAAAACATCTACTTGGGTTTCCTGGGTTGTGTTTCTTCCCCAAACAGGATATTCTGGCAGAATAGGGGACATTCCACTACAGAATTTTCTCTAAACGTTCTTGACCTCGCTGTCAATGCTGCTTTCTCTATGTTTGAGGATTTCTCCACATAGATGAGTGTTGACCAATACAGGGACAGACTGACTTTCATAACTTAGTGGACCATGAAATTCTTGAAGACATGATAATGTTTGGTATACGAAGCAAATGGGGCTGTTTGGGCATACAGTAGTTGAGTTTGTAAGGGTCTTCGGTCCTTCTTTCCTTCCTTCCTGTCTTTTATTTTGAGGGGTGTGAGTGTGAGTGGAGGAGGAACTGTTTGTTCCCCAAACATGAGCAAATGAGCCTGACATTTGTCCTGGCAGTGACCTGAGTTGTGTTCTGGCTTCAGCTGCAGAGAGTTTTATACCTTGAAGTCTTGCTTTCTTTGTCTTGTTGTCATTTATTTTTGACTAAATGTGTTGGAACTCTTTAGATAAGAACTCTCGTTTTTCAGACAAGTGTGTGTTTGTTTGTTTTGTAATCTTTGCACTATCTGATTTGTATCTTATACTTTTGAGTAAGTTTCATAAAATAGATTTTTCAGTTTTTAGACAAGAAGACAGAGTGATTTTAATCTCCCCTTTTATAACTCAAGAGAGACTTTTCCCTTCCAAAATGGAGTATCTTATCATTTAATGTGATGGTCCTACTCTTGCTTGCATTCTTAGTTGTCTATAGTTATGAAAGCTGAATAGATTTGATACTTTTGACTTGGTTCCTTACTACTTTTTTTTTAATCAACTCTAAGTAGCGTTTAGTCAGTATTTGTTAACTCTAGGAGAGAAGGTGCAGTATAGTTTCCTATATTTGATAATGTAATATCTATTTTTTTCCTACTAGCAAATTCCATGCTATTGCTTTTTAAAGAAAAGCAAAGGCATCTTTCAGAGCTGTGCCAGGCAATCTGTTGTGGTGGTTTAATATACTGACAAATGCTCTCACAAACTGTATATGTATATTTAAATATAATTAAAATACATCACAATTAAGATATCTAGTTTTTCAAAATTTATGCTTCAGTGAGAAGACCCCTCTCTACTCTTTACCACTTCTTTATCTGTTATTTTGGAGCCATACTTTTAAACAAGAAAATTGTAGTCAGTATGATAATTGGTTGGAAGGAGAACTGCATTCAAATGCTGATAAACCCTAATATGCTTTTAAAAAGCAATAAAAAAAACTTTGCCTTTAATAAAGCCCTGCCTTTTTGGACATTTGTACTCGGTAGTTTTACAGCTCTTATTTATATAGCAAGTAAATTAATATTCTAAAAATTGAGGTAGTATGCTTTGGCCATTCATGTTTTTATTCAGCTTTCTTTAAAATCAAAGTTATCTATTCTTGTAGGGGCCACTCAGTTGAATACTGCGTGACTATTTTTACTGGTTAAAGTTTCAACTAATTTCATTGTGTCACTAGCCAGAATTTGTATATTTTCTTTATCCTTTGCACAAGTGATGAGCAAGTACACATGAGGAGATAGAAAGGAAAGCTAGGAGGCTTAACACATAACTGAAGTAAAAAAAAAAAAAAGAATTTTCAAAGAATTCTGTACTCCTGCTTCTGCGGGAATTTGGCTTTGGAAACATTCAGCTGCATTTAGAAGTAACATTTAGCTTCTCATAAAGCTAGGAGGGACAATAACAAAGCAATCTGGGATCCATTTCCATTGTAATACTTGGGAAATGGTTGCTCGGAGTTTATACATTTAAATATTTTTGGATATATTTCTACAAGCTCATAGCTCCTAGGTACGTAAAAAGATACCAGCTGTGGACTGGGTTGCTATCATATGCCAGCAGCAAACGTCCACAGTGAGTGTCTGCCTCTGCAAAGTCCCTATGGTCATTTCTTATGACACATGACTTTATGGTTTGGGAGCAAAGAACAGAAACAAATGTTTCCCACATAAGAAAATAAGCTGAGGTGTTAATTTCTTTGACTTCCTAAAAATTCTTCTATGCTCAGCAATTACAGGCCTCTTCTCACTGTTGTTTAAAGAAATGTGTAGTGGGTCCCGTAAAGCTGATCATAAGGCTTGGAAATAGAGTTAGGAGAAAAAGATAAAAGGGTTTCTTAATTTATAAATTGTTTGTCTACTGGGTCAGTATGCATTACCTCTTGAAGTCACTTTCATTTACTGGATAAAATATGTGACAGGAAGTTTCCAGAAAGTCTAGAGGACCCCTGACTGTAATCAGAACCTTGAGAGGTTCCCCAACCTTACTGTCATTTGCAGGCTCTCTCTTGCTACTGCGTCTGGCCTCTTTCAAGGGATTCGTAACTTTACCCAGTGGTTCTTAGAGTTCAGAACTATTTCCTGGAGGCCTTGTTAACAGCACAGATGTGCCCAACTCTAGAGTTTCTAACTCTGTAGGGCCAAGCTGGGGGATGTGCAGTCACTAGTTTCCAGAAGCTGCCCGGCTGCTGATTGGGAGAACACCCACTGGCTTGCTTGCTAAGCTCATGGAACACGGAGACCACTAGGTGACTTCTCAGACTGTTCTTCCTGGTGTGCAGTGAGTGAGCTTCCAGCTCAGCTAGGCTCAGTCTCGCCTGCCTTATCAACCTAGCACTTTTATCTTCACACCATTCTTTACAAACACTAGCAATTCCTTCCACGTCAGAATCTTGTGATTGTGTCACATGAAACCCAGAATGAGTTTGACCTTGAATGAACACAATGGCTTAAGAAATTCTGTACTTTCATCCACTTTCCATGCTTCTAAATCACATCTTCATATTGTTTGTTTTTGCTTTGCATAGCCACTGAAGCCTAGCACTTTCATGGCCGAGGAGGTAGCTGTTGGCATCTTGAAAGCACACTTTGGCTTATGCCTGATGTTGTTTGCGCACGTGGAAAACGTTCCGAACATTTCAGCTAAAGTAGCTAATACTTAAGTTTGTAGTTTTAAAAATAACGCTTAAAGGGAATCCTGAATTTAAATGACAATACAATTCTTTTAAAATTATTCCAATGAGAGAATAATAATAGGGGAATTGAATAATTTAGAAAATTTCCTTATTCTCAATGAATATGAATATTTGAATTAATATTTGCTTCTCTTGTGAAATATTTCATAATAGTCCTGATAATAAAAGAAAATAATTCCCATTCATTTTTGTCTCAGAATTAGCTATGATCTGTGTTGATGATTTCATGTTTGCAAGTCAGAAAGCTAAATAGTTCATAAAATAGAAATTAGTTTATTAGAGTTGATGTTGAGCTCCTAAGACCTCCCATTTCAGTATCTCTGGCATAAACATATTTGTTTTTAGGAGACCTTTTCTTTACAAATTCTTAAGTACTTTCTTGAGGCAAAATTCCAAATATTTAAAATTAATTTTCATTAACATGTTGAATTTTCTCAATGTCTGTACCTCAGAAAAGTAATTAGAAATTTAATTTTTGTAGGCAGCAGTAATAACAAATTTTAACCTCCATGACATATTTTCTTCTTTATATTTTAATTAATTCAGCTGTAAATTCATGAAATCTTGCAGTAGGAGAAGCTGCTCAACCAAAGCGAGAGCTGTGCCCAGTGAATGGAATAACAAATTGATTCCCAGGGGCTTATAAAAGCCACTCTATCCAGTGGGTGAGTTTTCACATAACTTCTCCTGACAGACCATTTGGGAAAGATCAGTGCTTAGCATTCGTTTGGAAAGGCAAAACATCTAATATAAGAGCATTTCTATATGTCTTTGAAAGTGTACTGGAAGCGTGTCTTGGAGTCCTTTCAAGGCTGTGTATATTACAAGGATCTCTGCCACGTGGTTGACTGTTATAGTTTATCTTAACTTGGAGTGAACAAGAGTCAGAGTAAAAAGTGGGCACCCAGTCATTGCTTATGATGTCTGCTCACCACTCTCTACAACCTAAGTCTGCTTCTGAGAGGTTCTGAGAGAAGAGTCACTCTGATAGGTCATCATTGGTACCCTTTAGGTCATTATTGGCATCTTACACCTTTTCAGGATGGGGGGGACATTTGTATGAGACCAAGGCTAGCATTTAATCTCCTAATGGCTGGTTGGCTTTACGCTGAGGGCAACTATTTACCCTTGAAAGCCATTCTGTTAACTGAGAGTTGCCATGTTGTCGACGCATGGTAGCACCCACTTGCTAGCCTGCTCTGCACCAGGTACTGAGCGAGCCAGAGGGCCTGCAGGGAGAGACTGCTACAAGATGGCTCAGCATTGCCCACAGTTTCTTCTGGGAGAAATCCTCAAGGCAGAGTTCACGCTCTCTAAAACCCAAATCCCATTATTTTAGCTGTGGCAAGGGTAGGCCTAGGCGTAGGCTTTATTTGATGTGTGGGCTAGAATAGAGTATTGTATTCTTTGATTTCCTTACTCAACCCATAGCTAAGTGCCAAACACTTCAGAGTAATACACTGTAGAAAAGGCTCATGGCTTTGAGTATAATGTCTCTGCCAGGCACAGAGTACATGCCTAATAGAAATGTGCTAAATGGGCCATGTGAAGGCGTGGAGTATCCACCAACCCCATTTTGCAGCCACACAACTGATGCACATGCTAAGAGTCTAACTATCATTCGTTTTGCCGGAGCATAAAGTTTACATAATTTTGTCATTGTTGATTCAGCTCAGAACTTGGGAATTAGCCTTAGGGATTTCCTCTGTGCTTAAGAAAACTCCACTGTGTCTCTCTGTGTAGGGAGTGGCTGCTTCAGGCTTCTGTTTACTAACAGCTACCGTGTGTCTTGTTCTAAAGTGAGCCGGTGTGAGAAAGGTGTCAGACGTGGAGGTGGCCTCTTCATGTCGCAGTCGTGGTGTACAAAAGTGTCATTGCCATCCAACAACCCTTGTAAACTGACTAATGAGGGACACACACACACACACACACACACACACACACACACACACACACACACACACATCCCATCATACCTAATTAAAAACAGTAGTGACAAAGGTGACTTAGATTTTATTTATTTGCCCACAGTCCTTTTTAATCAAGGTGCTGCTCCAGATACAAGGATTAAGGCATGCCATTGTTTGCTATGGTTGTCTCTGAAGAGCATGGGGCAAGGATGCTTTGCAGGTAGTTGGGGAACCTTTCTACTGTCCTTGGATTGTCTGTCCTTTCAAATTTTAATTGTTCACTGAGGAACCTTTGTGATGAACTGCTTATGATGTCTCTTGCACAAACCAACTCTTCTATTTCACAGAGAGGGGGAGGGGGAAAGAATGGGGAGGGAGAGGGGAGAGGAAGAGGAGAGAGAGGGAAGGGGGAAGGGGGAGGGAAGGGGAGGAAGAGGGAAGGGAGAAGGGGGAGGGGAGGAGGAAGGGTGGGCCTTATGTGGTGTTTCCTGGACCACAGCTTGAGGAGCAGAGCTTCTGGATTATAGATAAGCATTGAAGTTTTACATTACCCTCCCAGAACATTTGCTGCTGGAGGCTTTAGGGAAAGCTTTTGTGTTTCTGAGCCTCAGTTGCCCTCATGCAGAATGGGGATTGGAATACTATTTGTTCCTCATAAATTCTAAGGAAAAATAATGTGTCATTCAAATTATTCTTTAGGCAAGAATTTAGGGAAATTCAGATTTTTCTTTAATATGCATTTATTCATCTGAATCTAAGATTTGAAGCCAAAGAACATATTTGGCTTTTCTTTAGACTTAATTTATATGCTCATGGATTCAAAGTGAAAACACCCCTTCATCTGTAGATGAAAGGAAGAAAAACTGAAAGCTATGCTACACACTTGACATTATGTAAAGTATTTTAAATCGTTGCTGTGAAGACCTTGATAATGAACTGTAAAGATAAGAGCCCATAAGAACCCTGCTAATGGGCTCTACATATTTTGTGGTCTAGAATAATATATTGCTTTCTACTTTTAATGAGAAAACCTCGTGTATAAGGTAAAGACAGCCTATGAAGCCGGCATTGGATGGAACAGCACATTCTTTCCTGGGAGAAGGCCTCCTTCTGTAATAGCCACACTCTTCCCAGGCCGTGGAAGATACATCTCTTTCACAGAAAAGGTCAAAGCACTTAGTAGGAGCAAATATCCAAGCTACAGAGTAGAGTTAAATGGTAAACAGAAATTATCTCCCAAGCCAACAAATCATTTCACTGTATTACTTGCTCACCTCTGTGAATGGCTTTTCTTGTAACATTGTCACCCCACAGCGCTTAAGCCTATGTAATTTCAAGGCATCATTTTCTTGAGCCCTGCAATTAAAATTTAACAAGCCTTTAAGTGTTAAATAATAGGGCATATTTCACATTAGATTTGCAAGAAAATATAGCCTTGTTAGTATCTTAATGTCACTAGTTCATACTAATTGATATATTTTTAAGGGGAAAAAAAAGCCTAATACCTTTGTTAGTAAAGAATAGACCAAGGAAAATAGTGTGTTTAATAACTTCAATTTTTCTTTTACAAAATATATGAAAAGCCAAAGCTTTGAGACCAGTCAAGCATTACCAGCAAATGGAATTTTTTAATATATAGAGAAAAAAGGAACTGACATTAACACAAGGAAGAAGTATTAGCTATTTTTGCCTGAATTATCAGGGTAATTAAGTCAATTCTTTATTTGCTTAGCTGTAGGAGATGATGGAAAGAGTGGCCAAGCCACTTTGATACTTCCAAACCATCGTGAGTGGTAGGGTAAGCAAAGGAGAGGCTGTTGCCTGCTTGGTGGGTTACGCTGCTGCTCTCTCTGTGGAGGGCATAACTTAGACCTGATATACTTATAGTAGCCAACTAAAAATTTTCCCCTACTAACTTTGGAGAAATAGATTATCAAGGTACTTATGTTTTGCAAATCAGTAGAAACAAGACTTATTCCCGGAAGTGATTGGAAAAAATAGCAAATACATCCACCGTGGTGACCTCCTTTCTTTTTGAGCCCTCCATGTGTGACACTTTGCTGAGGCCACCCAAGCAGAGAAACAAGGAAGTAGGGAAACAGCAGAGTTAAGCAAGGCCCCTAGATGCCTACATTTGGTCTGGACCCTGTCAGTTCAGACAGTATGAGCTTGAGATGGTCTCATTTAAGCATTTATAAACTTGGAATATCAGCGAATATTAGTGGTGTGCCAGCGTGATCTATAACAGTGTCAGGCACACCCTTCCTTCTGATGCTTTTAGAGCTTTCTATGGCCACACTCATACAACCTGCAAGGAGTAATGCCCAACTTCTTACCTTTTGTCCCAGAGACATTACTCAGGTCAGAATTATAAGAATTTTAACCTAGATGCAACAGTGATGGGCACCTAAGTTGTAATGAGGTCCTTCTTCTTTTTTTTTTTTTTAAAGATTTATTTATTTATACAGTCTTTTACTTGCATGTACCTCTGCACACCACAAGAGGGCACCAGATCTCATTAAAGAGGGTTGTGAGCCACCATGTGGTTGCTGGGAATTGAACTCAGGACCTCTGGAAGAGCAGTCAGTGCTCTTAACCTCTGAGCCGTCTCTCCAGCGCCCATGATGTCCTTCTTAAAACAACCAAACAACAACAACCAAATAGTCTCCAAAGTAACTGGTGTTAAATTATACGGATAGATTGTCCTGTCCATTAAGAAGAGACTTGATACCCTATGAGCATATACCGGGGGAGGAGGTCCCCCCATTCACAGTCATAGGGGAGGGGAGTAAGGGGAAAATGGGAGGGAGGGAGGAATGGGAGGATACAAGGGATGGGATAACAATTGAGATGTAATATGAGTAAATTAATAAAATATATTTTTAAAAATAAATTATACGGATAGAATTGGTAGCACTTGAGGTCTTGGTTTCAAGCTTATAACCAGAAGTGTGGATAGCTTTTGTTAGTGTTCCGGTTTCTTTGCTGTTTTAATTTAGTGACAGTGTCCTGCTGTGGTAGCCTAGGTTGGATTCACGGTCCACCTGTTTCATCAGCCCGAGTGCCAGGATTACAAGCATGAGCCCTCACAGCCACCTTTACACGTGTGCGTTTTATACACCTATACACGTGGCTACAGAATTAAGCATATGAACCTTGGACAAACAACGTTGAAAGTCTCCATGCCGTTGCCATTCTCATAAAATGCCTTTGCTGATACCATAGTCAGCTTGTTGATAGTAGGTTTTTTTCCTGGGGGTGGGGGGGGGGGAGACAGAGTGGAGATGCAGGTGTACACACAAGGAGAGGGGACAAGAACAGATGGTCCTAACCTAAGAATTGAAGGAGGTTTTCCTAAACTAATAGATTCAATACATCTAACCGTTTTTATTATTGTTGCTATGAAGGCATGATTTCTAGATTAAGTTGTAGGGAAAATTGAGTTGCCGTTCAATTGTTCTTTCACTGTAACTGCAGTAAGCCCCAATTGCTTCTTTTACAGGCACACCTACACATCCTGTTAGGATTTCCAATCATGATTTTCCATTAGCAAACAAAAACAAAATTAATGGCAGCTTCACCCCCCCCCCAAGCCTAAGCTATGTTGCTAATGAACTCTCAAAGAAAATTCTCCATGCAAAAATAATAAGGTGGAAATTGCTGCAATAATCCAAATGCAGACATAAAGGAAAGACTTTTAGAGATGCAGGAAACACCTTTTCTCGTTAGCTCCTGCAATAGCCTGTGTACAATGGTGTTCTGGACATCCTAAAATTTACAAAGTCCGTGTATTTTAAACTCTACTCTGACTTATATTGGACAGACACAGTGGCTCATAAGCACCAGACTGTCTCGGGCTTATATTTAGCATCCTGTTGTCACAATGAAAGTGGCTGCATCACCACGGCCATTGTCATCTTAGATGCTGGTCATAAATGGTGTAACCTGCAGGACATTTCTGAGTTCTGATCCCCTGTCCGTCCCTGAAGAATCTTAATTCTCTCCAATGCTGGCCACAGGTGCAATCCTTGGGTCCATGCCTGTAGACAGATTTACCTGAAGGGCCTGGAATAGGGAATAGTGATTTATTAGGAATTATCATTAATAACTATTGTAATGCCTTCAATTACATTTTAAAGGGTAGATAAGATTTGAATATACAATGCAATGTAGTTACTATTTAAACCTTAAAATAGACATAATGTTACAGCAGAGATCCTGAAGTCCTTGGAACATGTATCTCCCTTTGCGCTCTGAATAATTAACTAAGTGTCTAATGGCCTCCTTTTTGCCTGGAGAGTCAGGTAAGAAATAAAAGCCTGAACGTCACTGTCTTACGTTTACTGGTAGAACGTCAGTAAGCTTCCTCAAGTGCCTAAATACAGTTGATATGCCATTAAGACGCTTCCTCGACATGTGTGCTCTCCCTGACCCATACTTATGTTCTGATACAAGGATACAACTAAATAAGCAGCCTGAAAGTGAATTAAGATAATGCATTTTCTTGAAATAGAATTAGCATATAATGTAGTAATTAGTACATATTGCGTATTCTTGAAATGCAGTTAGTATGTAGTATGTAGTGATAAGTCATCAGTCATCCTGGGTAGTGAGGACAGTAATGCATATTGAAGACTTACTTTGGTGCCAGGTCTAAGTATGATTTATTTTGAGTTGATTTTTCATGACAGTTGTGCGATTAAGCATCGCTGTTATTATCCCTAGCTTGTGGATGAAACACCAAGGCTAACCACCATCAACTGTTTGAGTGGATGTGGCCTGACAGCCACCCAGGTCTGTCAATTTCTATAGTGGTTTTCCCTCCATACACTAGGGCTTGGCTGATTGGAGTCAGCTAGGGAAACTGAGGAAAAGAGAGCCCTGTCTGAGCTTAGAAGGAGGACCACAATGGTTAAAAGCGGGAACTCTGGACTCACACTTTCCAGTGTGCAGCTGCTGGCTACTTTCAGCTCTTGAAATAAGGTCCACACCCCAGGCTCAGCCCCAGCTCCACTACCCACTAGGGGGTCTAATGCTATATTATTTACCTCCTCTGTGCCCTTCCTGCAAAAATTGCCTCACATGCCATTGTAGGAATAAAATGAGCCGATATGTGTAAAAGCCTCAAAGAGCCCTCCTGCCCATAATGCGCTTTCTGTGTGCCTAAAGGGAGGGGGAAGATTAGTGATGCTTAAGAGGTACACCTGATTATAGAGGCCAAGAAGGAGGTGGTGTCACAGGAAGTCCAAGCTAAGAGTTAAGATGGCTAGAAAGATTACTTGCAATAGCATTAGCAATGTGAAAAGAAAAGTCGTTGGCATTAATTCATGGCAACATTATCTGCGTTAACAAAAGATGGTAAAGCCCTAAGGCCCCCATCAATAAGGGGCTGGCCACATTCATCTACCAGACCCTTAGGGCAGCCAGAGAATGAGGTGTGCTTTGAACTAGCAGGAAACCACCTTCATTATATACTAATTGTACTTATAAATGGGAAAGCGATACAGTACATGCAAACATTTTTCTAAAGAAGTAGAGAGGTGGTAAACACACACACACATATACACATGGTGTGTGCATACATACCCACAGGCTCACGTGCACACACACACATGCAAACACGTATATGTGCAGAGACGCACTTGCATGTGAGTGTGTACAGACTCCCTCTAGAAAGAGTAACAGGAACCTCCTTAGTTCTGAGAGATGCACTTCTAAGACACAGGTGGTGGTGGTGGGGGCTTCGCAGTATAGCTCTCTGTACCCTGTGAGTTTGAACCTTGCAAATCAATGCATAACACACATAATTTGAGAACTTTCAAAAGCTAGCCTCTGACTGGGGAGGGTGAAAGGCTAGCTGCCTTAAAGGAGATCCCTGAAGGGTAGGACCATAGGATGCTTATGATCTGGATGACCAGCCAGATGGCTACTGAGCCACCATTTTCTTCCATTTTGAGAAAAGGAAATACAGGCTAGATCACTTTAAAAATATATCAGATAATGAAATTCCACTGCCATCTTATTAGGTTCGGGCGAGCATCTCCCAGAGATCCCAGCTTCCTGCTGTCCAGACCTACTGGTGGCCGTGAAGTACAGCATTCCATTTGGAAACTGCATTCTGGTTGTGGCAATAGATGTGCAAACCTGGGCTGAGATGATGTCGTGAGGCTGATGGCAGAAGAAGCTGGCAGGGGAGCTTGTTAAGCCTGCTGGCACAGGAGTGGCCCTGGCCCCAGTCTAGGAAGATGCCGCTAGCATACAGAAGACTTGGCATGTGAGCGGTTTGACAGAGAGGGGGACAGGAGGAAGGTGTGACAGTCTGAATGTATATTTTAAGGCCAGTGAGTCACCTTCCAGAGTTGGAGACCAAGCATTGACTCGAAGAAATGCCACAATGTCCCTTTAATTGTGGATAAAGGTTTTTATATGTAAATTGATGAGTTGTTCAACAAACACGTTTGCAAAGTACAATAGTTGACTCATAAGGTAAGGATTCATAAAGCATTGTTACTGAAGAAATAATCATGTGAGAAAGGATATGATTGACAGATAGAAACTGGGAACTTAGGGAACCCCGAGATTTACTTACAACCAGGCCAAGGCTGGAAATTCAAGAGAGATACTCTTTTAGTAGTGGAGCACTGGCCACCAACCGTGGTCTCACCTCTGTATCCTTCCTGCCTACAGCTTCAGCAGCTGCCCTTTGCCCCTGGGCCACCGTCCAGAGTTTGTTGGACTTAGCCGGCTAACTGGATTCAGTACTGCTGTGTGTGCTTTGTGCCTTAAAACTCCTGCCTCTGGCCAGGCAGTCACTGATCTCATGTGGGCCTTGTGACTTGACAGGCCAGGGATGGTGTGCAGCACTACCCAGACAAAGGGAGAAATCTCACTGGCCTGAGTGATGAGAAGAGTAATCCACAGAGGCTCTAGGCATCCATAGTGTCACTGGAGCAGCTGCACTGCTGACCTGACAGGGTGAGTGGGTGAGCCAGCCCTTTGGCTCACCTGTCACAGAGCCCCAGGAGCTCTCACCACCACTGCCTACCTTGTTTCTCTCGGCACAGCTGCCTGTAGCACAGCTCAGGAATGCAGATGTGGGGCTGGTGTTGTATGTAGGCACCCTCGCTTAGAATACTGATAACCCCCACCCAAATAGACCTCTATTTTGAGCACATGTGTATTGACTTGTTGGGTGAGAAACTTTGATCCATTGTCTTTCCTATCTCCATGGTGAGATTCCTTCACTTATTTTAGGTAGAAAAGAGCTGTCCTGGCTCTATTTGAAGAGAACTGAAATTCAGGCGTCCTTCTGCGTGCTGTGCATTGTGCTGCTAAGATAGATAAGGTTCCCCAGTGAAGTCCTTGTTGAACTTTCTCTGGCGCCTGGGAACAAGAAGCAGACCAGGTAAATGCTGTGGTCCAAGGGTTTCATGATTCCGAGAGCCCCAAGGATGGGGCTTCATCTGAGCATTGGAAGCCATGAGCTAAAGGGAGTAGGAACGGCAGCGTGGTGAGGGTCGGGGGTCTCAGTCAGGTAGGGCTGGGAGAGGAGTGTTAGGGCCGATAAGAGGGGCAGTGAGAAACCCGGCATGGAGGAAGTGAGTTCGTGTTGGCGTAACTAAACTCTGTGTGGGACAGACAAAGTGGGCAGAGGCAGCGTTGGAGAGACCAGGGCCGGATCAGGGAAGGGCTTTGTACTGACCTGCACCCGGGAAGCTTGCTGGTGGACAGTGGAAGAGGTATACTCCAGCAGAGCAGATGGTGAGACGGTTGGAATGGCCAGTGCTCAGCTGGTGTGTGGCAATGATCAAAGCTGCTCACGAGGCTTGTGCTCTGATCCTGGGAAGCAGGGGTGAGGCTCGGACTTGGGGACAGCAGAGTCCACAGGAGGAGGGTCACACTTACCACTTTATGCCCGCACCAGATTACTTTTGCTTTAAAAAAAAAAACGTGGAACTTGAGGTATTGATTTAAAAATCCTTTTCTTTGTATCCCATCCCCTTCCACACTCGTCCTTTGTAGCAGGCATATGCATCCTTTCTTGGGTGAGTCTACTTTGCTGTCTAGAGCTGCTGATCCACAGCATTGTCACCCGCTGGGGCAGCTACCCTTGCCTGGAGGTGCTGAGGTAACTGGCCTTCTGATAGATGTCAGACTCCATGTGGCCTTGATGCTGTTAAGTGTCTGGTGAGGTGCCTGGTGTGCCATGGGTGCTCTATCATTTAGTAAATGGGCAGTATACTAGTAAGTGGACTATCTTGACAGGCTCTTTCTTTTAGCAGAAAGACTTAGATTTTTTTCCAAAGGGTAATAGCTTTCTAATATGTATTATACATAGAAGCAACAAATGGCATTGATAAGTAAAATACTAAAACTTAAAGTTATTTAATTATTATATGTGTCAGCCAGGCATGGTGGCGCACGCCTTTAATCCCAGCACTGGGGAGGCTGAGACAGGCGAATTGCTGTGAGTTTGAGGCCAGTCTGGTCTACAAAGTGAGTCTAGGACAGCCAAAGCTACACAGAGAAACCTTGTCTCCAAAAACCAAAAAAGAAAAAAAATAATCATATGTGTCACCCTGTATTTGTAACAGTTTTTATAATCCAAAGAGACAAATAACCATTTCTTAAACATTTACAAATGGTGAGATTAGTTCTCTTGCTATATATGTTGAAAATAACCCCAAATTGCCTGACTTAGAGTTGAAGTGTCTATGATGTTAGTCATCCCCGTTTATAGAACTATCTCTTCGGAAAGTACTGGTCACCACCAGGGAGGGCTATCTCCTGTCCCTTGCGTCAGCACACTGAGGGACAGATCTCCTGAAGTGCCCCTCCGGTATCACCACCTTCCTCACGTTAACCTTGGAACTCCATAAGCCTCTGTGCAAATGTTTCTGACTTTCCTTACTTGGTTGGCATAACCATTTTTCTAAGTTCTTCTCAGCCATGCTGTGATCTCAGTCTCCCTTCCGCTAGGTAAGAAAACATGCCTGGTGGAGCACACCTGTGCACCATGGTCTGGTGGAGCACACCTGTGCGCTGTGGTCTGGAGTAGCACACCTGTGCGCCGTGGTCTGGTGGAGCACACCTGTGCACCGTGGTCTGGAGGAGCACACCTGTGCACCGTGGTCTGGCGGAGCACACCTGTGCACCGTGGTCTGGCGGAGCACACCTGTGCACCGTGGTCTGGCGGAGCACACCTGTGCACCGTGGTCTGGCGGAGCACACCTGTGCACCATCATCTGGTGGAGCACACTTGTACACTGTAGTCCAGAGCTACATCTGGCTGTCATACAATTAAACTGGACAGCTCATCACTTGATCCTATACTGTCGTGTTTCTTGGTTGTCTGCCTGTTCAGTCTCACCTGTCTTTCAAGGCATCTCACAGGGCAGGGATGATGTACCCAGCCACATCATCGCAGATCGCTATATACTTGATGGTAGAAGCGTAGGGGCCAACGCTTGCCGTAGGTGCAGAGTGACATTTCTGTCATTGAACTTGGTATATTTGACTGTTGAGCTCCATTCAAGGCTCATTGACTTTGGTTCAAAGACATAAAGAAATGGGAACCACATGTCTTCTGTGTGGCACTCCATCCCCTAATATTCTTTCAGAGGGGCGGGGCGTGGGAGCTCTTAGCTGAACTGACCCATTGTATCGACTGAACCTTTGTGGTAGGAGGTGCCAGCAGTGTTGTGGAGCCTAGCGCTCTGCTTGTTCCTCTCCTGGTTTTCTTAAGTACTCAGCTTTGCTGTTTGTTGTTGTCTGTTTTCCCTCCCGCTAGGATTCCCTCCTGGCGTCCCTTCCTCAGTCACTTTGAGCCTGGCCTAATCCAAGCCTGAGGTTATGAAGTCAATCCTAGATGGCCTTGCAGACACCACCTTCCGCACCATCACCACAGACCTCCTCTACGTCGCCTCAAATGACATTCAGTACGAAGACGTCAAAGGAGACATGGCATCCAAATTAGGATACTTTCCACAGAAGTTCCCTCTGACTTCCTTCAGGGGAAGTCCCTTCCAAGAGAAGATGACCGCGGGAGACAACTCCCAGTTGGTCCCAGCAGTAGACGCAACAAACATTACAGAATTCTACAACAAGTCTCTCTCGTCATTCAAGGAGAATGAGGAGAGCATTCAGTGCGGTGAGAACTTCATGGATATGGAGTGCTTTATGATACTGAACCCCAGCCAGCAGCTGGCCATCGCCGTGCTGTCCCTCACGCTGGGCACCTTCACAGTTCTGGAGAACCTGCTGGTGCTGTGCGTCATCCTGCATTCCCGCAGTCTCCGGTGCAGGCCTTCCTACCACTTCATCGGTAGCCTGGCGGTGGCCGACCTCCTGGGAAGTGTCATTTTTGTCTACAGCTTTGTTGACTTCCATGTGTTCCACCGCAAAGACAGCCCCAATGTGTTTCTGTTCAAACTGGGTGGGGTGACAGCCTCCTTCACGGCCTCTGTGGGCAGCCTGTTCCTCACGGCCATTGACAGGTACATATCCATCCACAGGCCGCTGGCCTATAAGAGGATCGTCACCAGGCCCAAGGCTGTGGTCGCCTTCTGCCTGATGTGGACTATTGCCATAGTAATTGCTGTGCTGCCCCTCCTGGGCTGGAACTGCAAGAAGCTGCAATCCGTTTGCTCGGACATCTTTCCGCTCATCGATGAGACCTACCTGATGTTCTGGATCGGGGTCACCAGCGTGCTGTTGCTGTTCATCGTGTACGCGTACATGTACATCCTCTGGAAGGCCCACAGCCACGCAGTCCGCATGATCCAACGTGGAACCCAGAAGAGCATCATCATCCACACATCAGAAGACGGCAAGGTGCAGGTGACCCGGCCCGACCAAGCCCGCATGGACATTAGGCTGGCTAAAACCCTGGTCCTGATCCTGGTGGTGCTGATCATCTGCTGGGGCCCTCTGCTCGCCATCATGGTGTACGATGTCTTCGGGAAGATGAACAAGCTCATCAAGACGGTGTTTGCCTTCTGCAGTATGCTCTGCCTGCTTAACTCCACCGTCAACCCCATCATCTATGCTCTGAGGAGCAAGGACCTGAGGCATGCTTTCCGCAGCATGTTCCCTTCATGTGAGGGCACGGCACAGCCTCTAGACAACAGCATGGGGGACTCAGACTGCCTGCACAAGCACGCCAATAACACAGCCAGCATGCACAGGGCCGCGGAAAGCTGCATCAAGAGCACTGTTAAGATCGCCAAGGTGACCATGTCTGTGTCCACAGACACGTCTGCCGAGGCTCTGTGAGCCTGCTGCTTTTGTGGCTGCACAGGAAAGGAAATCCTTTCTTTCTTTCTTTCTTTCTTTCTTTCTTTCTTTCTTTCCTTTCTTTTTTTTAGCTTAAAATTTAGAAGTCTGTTGTCTCATCAGTTACATATATATATATTTTCTAAGTTTACCGTGGTTAGTAAGATAGTGACTGTTACTGTGCTTACTTAGTTTGCTGCCATTTCAGTAGTTTAGGTACTTAAACTCCATCCCCCGGGGGTTTACAGTGAAGAAAGCCAATTACTTCAGTTGTTCAACAGTCCTTCAAAGTCTCTGAAATAGAAGGGAAAACTTTGGCTTCAAAATCTGAAGTCTAACTCTCCATTGACAAATGCCATGAAATGAGTAATGCCTTTGTAACCACAGTTTTCATGATGATGTGGTATGTGTCTGTCCATAGCATTTAAAAAAAAAAAGAGTACATTTTTACAATAGGTATAGTGCTAAAGTAGAGATACTTCGTACAATGTTTTATGTCTGTGAGTTCTGTGTCGGTGTTTACTGTGTCATTTTTGTCTAGCTTAGCAAAGCCAGAATGTAGCCCTCACAAGAGCAATTGCATACAGGAGTGGGTAGCGGGCCGACTCCTGTTTTGGTGGTATTGCTGTCCATGATACAATTTTAGAAACCATAGTATCTCTTCCAGTATTCGTATCTAAAGTTAATATTGAAGTAACCATAAAGGTTCATTTTTTTTTTCTGTTAAAACAACGAGAAGAATTTGAAGAGTATCCAAAGAATTGATCAGAATTCATGGACATTTAAACTGTATTAGGCCTGCATTTCCATATGAGGACATTTATTATCTTCTGGACCACAGCTGTTCAGTTGGGTAATGGATGATAATCAGAATGGAAACAGGAGAGTATATTGACTTTTTGAGGCTGACATCTCTGACTTTCTTCAGTTGTTAGCTAACACTGGACCTCCTAAGACAGCATGTGTCAATCTTAGCGTATACTGTTATCACTGTGCAGTTGCTGTTTACTTGAAGTGTGTTGCATTGTTATGTTCCAGATTTAAGTAGCTTTCAGGCCCTGATGGCCAAAGAACCCAGTCGTCTTCTCCTTAATTGAGAGGAAATATTGTCTGGCTCAGTAAAATTGTACCATGTGAGTGTGATTGTAAATGTGTATGTGTATGTGTATGTGTGTGTGTGTGTGTGTGTGTGTTCTATCTTGTAACTGTTACAGCAATGTCATACACGAGAAACCTGACCAAGTGTGAACTGGACCACTTGCTGCACTCTTGCACACGAGTTTAGTTTCTGAAATCGATCTCTTCACAAAATCTTTTCTATGAAAACTTTGACTAAAACCTTTCAGAAGGATCTTCCCACCTAAGATAGTTGACCAAGTACTCTAATAACCCTTAGGCCAGCGTTCAGCAAGGAGTGACCAGTAAGAGGTGCACAAAGTTAGAGGATGCTCCCAGAGAGATGAACATGTGGGGGATGGGGGGCACCTACTATTGATCAAGTCCATGGAGATGGAAAATCAGTAAGAGGGAGATGGTTCTGAGACCTTCAAAAAAACCCGCCAACGGTAGCAGGTTCCGGTGGTGCACGTAGGCCATGCGATCTCAAGTGAAGTAACACCACACACTGCATGCCAGTTACGAGGTCCAGGCCCCTTCATTACAGAGGGTGACTAGGACAATGGGTGTGAGAGAGAAAGCCTGGTGACGTCCCAGGACCCAGCTTTGTTTAAGTAAGTTTGGGCTAAGGAAAAGGTGGTGGCTCCACTTGCTGGTATCACATTGGGCCAGAGCATAAGAGTGAGAGTGGCTAGCTTCTGAGGATGCCTCTGCCATGGTGCTCAGAATCTGGCCCTCTTCCACTGCTTTTAAGGAGCCACTTACCCCAGTAAAGTTCTGCTTTGAGTCTCTCCTTGTACAGGGTCTCACCAGTCCTGAGGGCTGCACAGCACGAAGTGGAACGCTGCCCATCTTCTACCTGTGCTTTCCAGTGTTTGAGGTTCCCAGCCTGATGGGGCAGTACCCCTTCTTGCAATCAATGTGCCCCGAGGACCAAGCTAGGATATATCTTAAATTTGCCTGTTGAGTCTCTTGGTTCCCTTCTCTGTGCACAGACAAGGACTCGGGATGCTAGAGGATTAGAAAGTCCATAGAGAAGGGTACCGATAGAATATCACCAGGGGCAAAGAATTTGTCAGCCTTGTCCTACATCAACCTGGGTATCAGTCTATGTGTCTCTAGTTACTGGGCAGCACCATCTCTTCTCAAAGCTACAAAGACCTGGTAGGAAATTCTAGGTATAGTATAAAAAACAATCCAAGTTTCGCTTTTAGATCTGTATTTGTGTAAATGCCATTTTAGCGATAGATTTTATAGTGTATTGAATTTTCAAGACCTAACTCATACTTAATAAGCTAAGGGACAATGGGGCTGATAGCACTAAACTTGGTGCTTATTGATACTCTTAAGAAATATCTGTGAAATATCATCATGTGTGCATTAAACTACCTTCATTTAAAAGTACTTAAAATTAGTTGGGCCCACTTCGGCGTTTCCCATTTCATTTCCCAACCCTGGTGACCAAAATGTTTTCCCTAGTGAGTATAGTCATTAGAATGACATTCATTAGTATCATTCATTAACCATCCCCTTAATTAGATTCATTAATTTAAGTGATTTCAGCTGAAGCACTTATACACTCTGGCATCAGGGTTGCCTACTTTCCTCTGACGTTTATACTGAACATGTGTTCTTCAAACATTACTCACCTTACAAAGGGGCCGATTCCCAAAGTACGTGGCTGATTCTGAATGAAGACTGAGCCCCAGACTAACAGTATCATTGAAACAAGGGAGGCCGTATCCAAGAGCCCCTTGTTTTTCACTATGTGTTAAATAACACGTAGAAGAAATGTGCATTTGGGCAACTCAGACATATGCCTGTGCCAGAGGGCTCCTAAACTCTCTGATCCTGTCAGGTTCCACTGGTATCAAATGCCAAGGAATTTTCGCTACCTATACCCACTGTGTAGGAAATAGGCCCAACTACCATAGGAGAGCTAGGTCTCTACTTACTGTTCAGTTCATTAGTTTCTGCCATTCCATATCCATAAGAAAGATGACTAACATCGTGCGCAGATTTAGATCTCTCATACTCCTAACTGTATATTTGTATATTTAAATTTTTCCTAAATGGCCGTTCACAGTTGCTTTGCACTGGCCTTCTGATAAAATGTCAACACGCTTATTGTAATATACACAAAACATTCTATCTGCTGATTTGGGCTGAATGTGTGTACATAGGTTTCACAAACAAGACAGGCGGCGTCCAAGCAGTGGTTTTCAGATCAGTGGTTTTCAGATGGAGTTTCTTTCTGTCGCTGTGGTATCTTAAGAAAGCACTCTTTGTGTGAACTTCCTGACCTCTAGGGGTCCTGGGGACCAGAGTCCCTTAGAGAGGAATTTTTTTTCTTGTAATAATATGAACCAAGATACCAGCTTATCTTGATTCTCGCTTCCAGTGTCTCAAGTGGAAAAACACATCTCCTTACTGTCTGTAAATGGAACATCCTTATTCCTCCTCTTAAAGAATATTGTACTGTTAGGTGTTTGTGAACTGGTAGCATCCTTGAGACTGCTGTGATGTCTTTGTCAGTAATTTGTATAATATTTTGTATACAAGTACTGGTAATATTGTTATTAAGTGTAGCTCCAGTCATTAAATTACTATAGCAAAGTAGCTCTTCTGTAATATTTATGATGTATTAAGCCTACAGTATATTTTATTTCATTGATGTAATTTAATTGTTATTTATCCAAGAGAAAACAGCTCATCATGTCTATTGTCTAAAATTACCTGGAATCAAATAAAAATTCTAGATTATCATGAAAAACGTAAAGGTCTTTGAATTCTGTCTTGTGTCAAAGTCTAATGGTAAAGTAGTGGTGGGGTTCATATTCTAAAAGAAGATTGCTTAAAAACTAATTTATTCCCCCCAAAATAAGCCATAAAGTTGTTTGGAAATGGTGGTGTACTGGGTTAATGCATTCATCTTTTAACATAGAAAAGATAAAGCAAAAATTCTATCATTGCACAGTAAGGCAGAGGTAGCCACTGTGCCTTCTTAAAGCATTGTTTATTTAAGGATTCTAATGATTTTGTAATTTATTAAAGCAAACAGTTGCAAAACACAAGTTTAAATTTAACATGCATACTAAAACATAAATCTTAAAAAGGCCATAAACACTCACCTTGAGCCATATGAGAGATTCATGCCTTTCCAATAGTTTGTAAAGACTGAATTTCTATTCATTAGAAAGTTTAACCCTTTGAAACAAAAGCATGTAATCAATTTTGAGGAAAGCTTTAAAGATTTTGAAATAGTGAATTAACAAATATTTAAACCTAGGTTATCTTTGCTTTTGATAACTGAGCTAAGTTAATTACTCTTCAATTTTTATAGTGCAAAAGCTTAATGCTCTGACAAATTATGCCTATTCTTAGATATAAAACTTTACCTTAGTACAGCTATGTATTAGCGTGTCTAGCATGATAGGTATACAGCACCCCTTTGCATCGTATGTTATCTTCACGTCACCCCTGTGATGTGTATGCCACTGCTTTATCGTAGAGGTAAAAAGAAGTCCTAGTGAGATCACAGAGCTCAGGTTCGAACCAGGACGTCTGTGATCACAGAGTCCACGTGACTCTTTTTATAACAGCACTTCCATCCACGCACTCATTTTTTTTTTCTTTAAAGTCATAGTAGCCCTTGAAAATTCTCACATGCCGGCAGAGTTAAAGATGAAAAACACCTGCACATATCAAAATGACTAGTGCGCTACGTTCCTGTTCTCATGGCTATCACCAAATACCAGACAAAAGTCACTGACCAAAGGGCAGGTTTTTTTTTCTGCCTCACAGTCCAAGGATGTGGACCCATCGTCAAGGGGAATGATGGTGGCAAGCAGGTGAGGCAGCTGGCCACAGCGTGTCCGCATTCAGGAGGCAAAGGGTGGCTTCAGCTCGCCTTCTTATTCCGTCCATGCCTCAGGCCACGGGTGGCGCCACCCACATTTCAGATAGCTCTCCCCACCTCGGTGGACGCCATCTAGAAATCCCCACACATAATGTCCAGAAGTTTGTTTTCACTCTGACTCTAAATCCTGCCCGTTCACAGTCAGTGACCACAGCTCTAACTCTTGTCCCCTTCAGTGCGTGTGGAGGCTTCAGGAGGTCAAGGAACTGGCGTAGATAGTAGGGCAGCGTGTTGCGTTTCTTGAGGGGCGACCTACGTCTTTGGACTATAGATTTTCAATCCCTCCACTACACCCACTTGCAAAGGGACGGGAGAAACAGAGTGGTGAATGCTTCTAACCAATCATTGGGGTCTTTCTTCTTTTCCGAACCAAAAAAAAAAATTATAAAATTTATTAAATCTATTCTGGGCGTCAAAAAATGTGCTCTTCAGTGCTTGCTTAACATAAGCATGGTTTACCTCGGTTAGGTGAAGAAGTCGTGAGTGTGGGGGGGGTTGCGAGGAGTAGTTTGGTTTATCTCACTACAGGCCCAGCCTGATCCTACCTATACTAGTTGCATTTCCAGCCTTTGTTTGCTTACTACACGAAAGGTTTTTTTTTTTTTTTTAGCATCTTTTGGCTTAAAGAAACAAACTTACCTTTCATTTTTTTAAACCTGTACACAAGGCATCTAGAAAACGTTCTATTCTACTCAGTGAAGTGTCACTTGGTGGAACTGTAATAGCCACACAGGGAACTTAGGAACCTACCTTGTTCCTGACACTGATATAACAGTGGTTAGAACTGAGCTCCCTGATTATATGATGCACTGCCTCATTGAACCTTCTCAGTCACCCCGAAGTATCACTGTTCCTATTTGACAGTTTCCTGCCTAAGGTCAAGCAACTAATAAGTGGCATAGCTTGACCATACTCATGGCTTTACCAGATTCCTGGGTGAAGACCCAGTCAGTTCACCTTAAACGAACTGTGTGTTAGCATATTGCCTCTAGTCCTTACCTGCCTGCCACCAGGTAGGCCAGCTACCCAGTACACGAAAGGACAAACCCACCTCGTCTCTTTCTCTTTACTTCTTGCCCTCTTACCCATCTCTCTCTCTCTCTCTCTCTCTCTCTCTCTCTCTCTCTCTCTCTCTCTCTCTGTCTCGGGTACCCTACCACTACAATAAACTTCTCCATAGCATATCTACTGTGGCACATAACTTATATTTCATATTTCAAACCGTGCTTTTATTGCATTTAATCCAAACAATGTCTATTATCTACCATGGTAAACCATCAAGTTCCTTAATATCTAGTAAAAAAGCAAACACTTTAACCAGACCAGCTCAATGCAGCACCGTCTATGGTAAAATAAGGAGGGCAACCAGAAGTGGAAAGAGGGATGCTTGGACAGCTTATGGGAGAACAAACAGGGCCTAGCCTCGGAACGGAAAAGTGTATGTGGACATGCTAGCAAACGGCAGGAAGAGAAAGAATGGCTGGACGGGTAAGAATGGCAAGAGAGGTAAGCTAGTGTAATAAAAGTGAGTGAAACCAGTCCCTTCAGGGCCAGGACATCGCACCAGGGCCCTTCGGCTGAAGGGATCCGTTGCTCTTGGTGACCCATGCTGCGGTTTGCACGGCTCTCGGTGGACTCACAGTATCCGTCCACAGTGCCAATGCTCACCCAGCCTCTTGGTAGTTATGCTAATTCGAAGGCAATCCTACCAAGCACACATCCACATAAGGACCCCGTTCCTGCAAGGCAAAGCGGAGAACCCCGGGCGTGGATATGTGGGCCTTCCCTCTCTGTGTTTCTTCTTAGCTGACCGCACACTTTCCCTTTTGATGACATTACTGTCACTATAAGAAGAACATTGTTCACGGACAACAGAAGGACATCAATTAGCTCCCTGCACAGTACAGTCACCAGTCACAAAGCGTTCTTGGTCATTATTCACCTGGGCTGGGCTGACCCTTTGGTCTCAGTGTGACAGGGACCTTATTGAGCTCCAGCCCTTAGGGGCTCCAACCCTCTGCCCTCCTGCCCTCCTTGTAAATAAGATTATTGCTGTTGCTTCTGTCTCGCTTGCCTGAGGGAAATCCTTCAGGAAACAAATAGATAAAGACCAAGGGGGAAGGAGGATCTTTTTGAATTGTCCAGAGTGACCCTACACCTGACATACTGCTTTCAACTGTGAGTCTGGCTTGTAAGTAGAGGGAAAAATAAGATCTCTTTTGATTATTCTATGAAGGGGAAAAAAATCTTTAAAACACTGTGATTTTCCTCTGCAAATTAATCACATATCTTATCTTTTTTATGACATTTTTACCCTTCAGAAATACATTCACAAGAATTTCTTTATGCAAATCTTATGTAATTTAAAGGAATGAGAAATTTACCTTTTAAAATTAAATTTTATTTCTTTTTACTTTTACATATACATTTATTGATTACACATATATACAATAAACAATCAGGAATTTTATAAATGTTATATTCATAGTGTTTTGCCTATTTGTATTTGGCAACCTTAGAGAAAGCGTCTTTCTTGTCTTGGTGAGTCTACAACTCTGAATGTAAATCAATGTCTATCATATCTCATCTCTATCCACCTAAAAACTTCTATCTAGACCTAAAAACATCTTAACCCCTAAACAACTAAGCTTAATTGTAAAACTAAACTATCTGGTCTTCAACCCCATCAGAGACTTGCTATTGTAGCAGATTTTATTACTTGAATTTATAGTCCTGACATTTTTTTCTGGCTCGAGCCTTACTCAAGATCATTGATTATTCCAGACAGACACGGTCCCCTTAGCCATACAATCTTGCTTCTGATTGCTTGCCTTATTAAATCTCAGCCCATCTAACATAAGTGACTATGGGCAACTGTCACCTGGTTGCCAAATATGGGTATTTTCAAGTGGGCATTCTCTCCCCTGAGAAGGAATAGGAGCAAGAATCATTCACAAGAAACATCCTCCTTTTTGTTGTTTTTTAAACAGTGGCACAACCTCTGTGTTGTATAGGTATTTCCTTACATAGCAGATGTAAATATTTGGAACAGGTTTTACTTAACTACAGAATCCTGCCGTCTCCCAAGAGTGCCCTTCTGAGAGAGATGAGAAGAATTCGGGTCTTTGGCTACTGCAGCAGAGTGGTCAACAAAGATCACAGCTGAGCTGCCCTCACGGATGACGGGATACACAGGAATTTCCTTCTCCGAGAGTGCCAGCTCTGGCAACCATTTCTACGTCTTGTGGAAGGGAGACTAGTGTTCGGTGTGGAGGCAGGGTGACCGGATGTTTTCCCAAAGCACAGGCAAGCTTGGTTCAAATCACATTACGTCGAAGCAGAGGGAAATAGGAAGAGAAATATCGACTCTTACAAACAGGTTATGAGAGCAAATTCTTTAACAGTGCTGCCTCAGGAGAAAGCGGAGCAGGAAGCTTCTCGAAGCTCGGTGCACACATCAGCAGGCTGCACTGTGTATTTCAGCACAGTGCTATTATGTGGTGTCCGCCATTGTAACTTCAACTTCCACAGACCACCACCTCTCACCGTACTCTCCTTGCCTTGTTTCGTGGGTTACTAACAAATAAAGTTTCCAAGCTTTCTCTGAAGGGCGGGGGGGGGGGGGGCCCGGTAGGCAGGTCCGAGGGAAGACATCGTTAACCAAAACACTGCTTTTGTCTCAGTGGGAAGACAGTGTTAATCTGTAGGAAGGGCTGTCGACCAAAGTACTTGGTTTGGAGACTCATTTCTAACAGCAAGCGATACAAACAAATAGGAAAGTCTGATTGTGTCAGGAGCTTCAATATTTAGAATGGACTTAAAACGCATCAAGCAATGGGCCAAGAGAACTTCAAACAGTAGGCAAAGGCAATTTACTATGCTTTAAAAAAATCTAGTCTTCCTTCCTTCCTTCCTTCCTTCCTTCCTTCTTTCCTCTCTCCCTCACTCCCACCCCTTCTCTCCTTCATTCCTGCCTTCCTTTTTTTTTTTTTTTTTGAGACAGGGGTTCTCTGTGTACCAGTTCTGGCTGTCATGGAACTCTGTAGACCAGGCTGGCCTCAAACTCACAGAGATCTGCCTGCCTCTACCTCCAAGTGCTGAGTTAAAGGTGTGCACCACCATGCCTGGCACAGTTTATTTTTCAAGCTACTGTGTGTTTGAACAAGGACCCTGAAGTCATCTACGCAAGTGAAAGCAAAGACAGAACAATCTTTGGCAACTAAAAGTACAAGTATGAGCTTTTGTTCAGGAGCAAACTGAGGCAAGAACAGAAGGGATTATGACACAACTGGAGGATTTATTTTGACTTTTTGAATCAAGATGAAAATTATACTGGCAAGGGGTTAAAACATTTGCAAGACACCAAATTTAGAAGCTTTAAATAAAAGAGGTAGACCTCTTTATACAAATACAAATAAATGCAGCAATAAATAGATTTAACATTATTTTAAGCACATGCCTCTAAACCTGGCTGTATGACTTGGTCCACCTAATTTTCTCCTATATATATATATATACAATGCTAGAGAACTGTAGAACTTAACCACGTGTGTCCCATTGAAAGCCTTATCTAATTTACTATAAGCAATTCTCAGTTTTGGGGGATTAAAAACAGCCCTAAAGTTTATAATACTCCCCCTGGGAGAAGAGTCCCCTCATCTACTAGATGCCCAGTGGAAAACATTTTATGGAAGTATCTGCACTGTGCTTTAGACAACGCGATGTGTTAAAATTGAAGTCACAATTTACAAATACATGTAAACACGCTGCCCTGCGTTAAAGCTCACAGCATAGCGGGCTTCCGAGGAGCAGACACTCCTCCAGCCGATTCAAATGTAAGGAAGTGTTTGTAAGTCTAACGTACAGGAGCCTTTAAGAAGTATCCTTGTTATCCGGAGTGACACGTTTCTACAGCATTAAACCCCTCACTCGTCCCACCTGACCTCACACAGAGTTTCTTTTTCCTTTCGCATTCTGAAGGCCACAGTTCTTTGCCGTGGATTTACGATGGGCTGACTGCGCTCATCTCTTCAGGGCATAGGATCCGTTCACAAACTTGCAGTTGTGCCCCGGCTGTAAGCAACTCAACTATTGTAGGTCAGAGTGGGTGGGAAGGAAGAGAAACCCGTCAACGATCCTCAGATTCCCCAGGTTTTTGGTGGCCAAGTGCGAAAGGCTCTGTCCTCATCAGCGATCCCAGCACTGGTGCTGACAAGCCGAGAGGAGGCTGGCTGACAGCCTGCTGACTTCACTCACTGACCTCCATTTGCTGAGAGAAATAACTGGCAGGCAAATAAATGGCCAGAGAGTGGGCAGCCCGTCCCCGGAGCAGTGACGTGCTGCAGACTGCACACTTAGCTCCTAAAGAACAGGACTATCAATGAGGCAGGAACAAATTGGAGGACGCTCGCCTCTGGTTAGGAAGGGTTCCTGCTTATCTGCGGGGTGGCAGAAACACAGAACCCCCTTAGCTCTCCATACTCTGTTGATGGTTGCTGTCCTCAGGTACTTCTTTAGAGAGTAGCTCTGCTGAGGTGGCAGAGGCTCCGCCAGGCTGCTGTGGTGCAGCGGAAGCCCGTGTTCACAGTGTGGCTTCGTCGTTGGCCTTTACACAGGCTGGGCTTTTCCCTCTGCCCCACACACAGCGCTAGTTGACGTCATGATGAAATGGGATTGCTTCCTTGGCTAAAATGTACATCTGAGGTGTTCAGTGTAAGGAGTTGCGTGGAAATTCATTCTCAAGCTTTGAAAATGAAAGAGTGGTCAAGTGAGGCTGGACAGACTGTCTTCCCATGAGCCTGCCTTGTGACACAGTCCTTTCGTATGGTCCCATCCCCTGAGATTTTGTCCATCCCTAAACCCTCAAAGAGCACCGAGCAACTGGAAAGTTGCAAAGGGAAGAACGGCAGACGTCTCTCGTGGAGCTGCACTGTTGAGAGAACTCCCTTAGACTCTGATCTGTCATCTGTGATCAAATTCAGTGTCGTCTAGTTCTCCCGGGAGCCGCCTAGTGACTCAGCAGAGGCCAATCGATGCGCAGCCCTCATATGCAATGCCAAATTCTTTGCGATAGGTATTGTTTCCCACCAATGTCACACACAGGTAAATAATTGCAAACACTGAAAATGGGGAGATAGGGCTGATTCCCTGATAGATTTCAGTTTCTACTGGAAAGTTCTCCGAGTAATCCATGTTTCTATCTCAATATTACTTTTGGATCTAGCTTCAGCATAGAGCCTCTTGCTCTGTCTCACTCGATGTTTCAGCGAAGCCGAGGCTCTTGCTACGAAGAGCAGAATGTTGTAGCTGCTTCCTCGGCAGTGGTCGGCACAAGTCAACTGGGATTCGATTGCTGATTTAAACGTCTACTGGAGGATCTTGCTAATATGACTTGTTTATGAGATTTATTCAGCTGGAGAGTCATTTATGTCACATTTGCGTCATTTTAGCAGATGGTAAACATCCTCTGGCACATTGAACTTATCAGTCGTGTCTACCTTAGCATTTTTTAAAGTAGTGGCTTCAGTTAAATGTGTGTTTGTGCTCGTGTGTGTGTGTGTGTGTGTGTGTGTGTGTGTGTGTGTTGGAGAATACGCAACTGCATGCAGAGGACGTCATGGAGCTAGAGATACAGGGAGTTGTGAGTCACTAGCTGTGGGTGTGGAGATCCAAACTCCCGTCCCCAGGACTGAGTAGCTACATTCTCTTCACTGCTAACCCATCTCGCCAGCGCTAAATTAATATTTGTAACAGGCGCTTTGTCTTCACTCACTGTACTTCAGAAACATTTCTTTCGTCAACATTATCCAATCAGAGTACCTGCATGCTATGCCCGGGACGGCTCTTCCCCAACTTCAAACACGCCTTTGTATGCATAGAACCCTCATTTATATGTTACACTAGAGGAGTGCTGTCGCCACTTGGCGCCTGGCTGAAAAAAATGGGGAGGGCGGGGATGGTGGGAACAGGAAGATACAAGCAATGGAATAACATTCAGGATGTAATCTGAATAAATTATAATAAATTAAAATTAACAAACAAACAAAGCACTACCGTTATCTGCCACCACAAGGAGGGACAGAAACAACTGAACATACTGAATCATGGTCCATTTTGCTCCTTGAGTCTAACTCAGGAAAGCGAATCTATCAGATAATATGGATAGAGCACCATGGAAGGTGGGAACTTGCAGATATGCGTGCAGAATAAGGGATTCGGACGATGAACCTTATTGTGGGAGCAGGTGGGAGGCTTTGAAGAATGACACGGAAGTGTGATGTCCTCACACTCTTTCAGCCTGTCTGAATTTTTTTTTTCTTTATCAGTGGTTAGGGTGTCACTGCACAGATTTAAAAGTACGCTGGCTCTAGGATGCTCATGGAAGGACCTATCAACTCTGACTGCACATGTACTTTGTACGGTTAACTTGTGGGCTGTACGGTGTAGACCGTAGTTTGTTGTCAGCCTCTGCTTCTGAATGGATGCAGGATCTGTCAACTCCGTGGTGCACATCTAGGTCACATTTGTAAGAAGGTCTGCTGTTGCCTTTAGCTCCTCAGTCCAGTCTCTTTAAGGGTCTGGTTACATCAGTGAAGTTGTGTGTCTTCCAGCCTAACACACTCAAATTCTAAATATAATTTGTTGCCAGGTGTCTTTCAAAATTAAAAAAAAAAATGGTTAAAAATGATTCAGTGATTCAGTGTGCTTCAGTATAAGAAACTCTATGTTATTTTAAATTCTGTAGTGATTATGTCATGTATAAATATGTTTTTCTATTTACAGGTCATTTTCTAATAATGTATTAGTTTCACTAATTTAAATGCATTTTCTCTTTGTTCTCCCTGATTCTGATTATTGGCATGCTCTTTTCTTTCCAGTATTTACTGGTGAACTGACAAGATCTTTCATTTCTGTTTTCATTGATATAGCTTTTTGACCCAAGAAGCCAAAAATCATTCACAAACAAACTGATTTTCAAAAATATATTATGCAGTCGCTCTGACCATCTCTATGTAGCTATAGCTGCTGCCACTTACGACTGTAGATAGTGGGACCACTTGATGATTCCTTAGCTTTACAGACAGGTAGACACACACACACACACACACACACACACACACACACAGAGAGAGAGAGAGAGAGAGAGAGAGAGAGAGAGAGAGAGAGAGACAGAGAGACAGAGAGACAGAGAGACACAGAGAGAGAGAGAGACAGAGAGACAGAGAGAGAAACAGAGACAGACAGACAGACAGACAGACAGACAGACACAGAGCGAGAGACCCCACAGATGCAGAAATTAAAAGATTCCAGACACTGACATGGTGATAAAATTGTTGACTATTGAGAAGAGAAACAACTCAATGGAGCTCTTCTACATTAAATCAAGGCATCCACACTTGTCTCAGTTTTGCTACATTGTAGCAAGTTTGTAGAATAATGGGGATGTCTGTTATTTTTCTATTGCTGTGATAAGACACTGTGATCAAAGCAACATATACAATAAAGAGTTTACTTGGGCTTACAATTTCAAAGGGTTGGAGTACATAATGATGGGAAGCTTGGCGACAGGCAGGCACGGCTGGAGCAGGACCTGAGAGCTTACATTTCGAGACACAACAAAGAGGCAGAGATGTTGGGATCCCAAAGCCAAGCCCCAGTGACATGCTTTCCCCAGCAAGGCCATACCTCCCCAAACAGTCTACCCCTTGGCATGATTCAAATATCTGAGCCTGTAGAGACTATTCTCATTCAAACCACCACAGGATAAATGCAATGGCCCGGAGCATCTTTTAGTCTATAAAGCCACACTGGCTCAGAGGCAGTTATATTTCCAGGGATTTGGCTAGTCAATAGCATATGCTTTAGGCCAAGGGTGGTAGAAGTTTCGTCTGGCATGTATGAGGTCATCTGTTTGATTTTACCTTTAGGGGCGTCATGGTTTAGTACAGTGTCTGGGTCCAGAACTCAGTTCGGCCACTTTGTGGCCTTGACTGAATTACTTCTCTTTTCCTAAGCGTTTTGTTGTTGTTTGTAGCTAGCTTACACATGGTACATGGACAACAGTACGAGTCAGTGAGTTGGATGGAAGGATGGCTCAGTGGGTTAAAATGCTGACTGTGTAAGCACGAGGACCCAAGTTAAGTCCTCATAACACATGTAAAAACCAGACATGGCAGTGTGTGTCTGCAGTCTGAGTGCTCTTATGGCAGTTTGGGAGGCAGATACAGGAGAATCTCGGGAATAGTATGGACCAGCTAGCCAATGCCCAGAAGAGACTCTGCTTTAAGTTAGAAGACAAGTTGTCCTTTGGCTTCATGTATCCACGCGCGTGCGCGCGCGCGCACACACACACACACACACACACACACACACACACACACACACACTCCACATTTTTCTTTTTATCTTGTTTTCCCAAGTAATCAGTATCCTATGCTGAAAAGCCTTAAATAGCATCTGCTTTTGTCATGAGGCATTCCTCGGCTCTGTGGCAAGCAATCCTTACTCACTCTTGTTCCCCCACGCACTGGCTGACATTGGGCAAACACTAAAGGGGGTGCCTAGACCTGTGGGACCCTCTGCTTCTGAGGGAACGTTTTATGAGGGGAATTCGTTTTCTTGTGGTTTGGTTCTGAGAGAGACTTCAAGTGTGCTTATAATTTAATTAGAATATCCCATATCTTGTATTAGCTATAATATTCTGGCTACATGCTTTCTTGTTCCCCATTTAAAGAAAAGGTCAACACCTCCACTTCTTTAGGTAGGACCACATTCAATTTTTTTCCCAAATAGCCTGGTGTGGTGGCATATGCCTAAAATCCCAGCACTCTACAAAGTGAGTCCAGGATGACCAAGGCTACACAGAGAAACTCTGCTTCAAAAAACAAACAAAAAATTCCAAATAAGTGGCCCTTCTCTGCATATTAAGGTGACTTTAATACTAAACTTGTCCCTTCGCCTCTGCTTACCTACCCAAATCCTGTATCCCCCAGTACAGAACCCCCATATTTCATAGCAAGTGATTTCCTACCCTGTCCAAACATAGAGCACTCTACCGTCACTGGAGGAATCCATCTTTGTTTTATGTTGCTGTCTTTCCCAGGACTGACAAAGAGTCACTGAGGAAGAAGGAAATCATCTGCCCCTGAAAGTGTCTCTGTGCATTCTTTGCAGCTGGTGACTCTGCCTAGTTAAAGCAGCACAGTTAATGGCATTCTACAGATGCAGTATGGGGTGGCCTGGAAACCTCCTTTCCCCGATAACAACACAACTATAGGTAAATTTCCCCTCAAACCATCTAACACACAAACTTTACAAGTGAAAATACCTCTAGACCAGTCCTGACCTCAAAGAGGTTACCTTCATCTATGGCAGTTGTGATATTTGAATTAGTTCAGCAGCTTTACAGCTCATTCTTTAAGGAGAGCAGTTCCAGAGAGTGGACCAAAAGGGTGCTGCCACCAAGTCATCTCTTAACAAGGTGTGGCCCAGAACCTCTGCCCTGGTGTGGCCTGGATTTATAGCAGCACTTTGGAATGGATTGCCACTGAATGATTTCTTCAGTATGTAGTTGAGTCTTACCCAAAATGAAAACCATAGGTTGTATTGTCCCAGTTTGTGTGTCCAACTAAAGAACAAAAGCCCTTGGGGTACACATTGACTCACCAATTCTGTGCTTTTACGAAGTATAGAAACAGCAGGTCCTGGCTGACCCTGGCTCCTGGCTCTTGTGTGAGATCCTTTCTATGGCTTCTGGATGATTGTGGAGTTCCTTGCTAGCTACAGCAGGAACATATTTTATTTCCCCGAGGGTAACAAAGAGGGGAAATCAAACATACTATAATTAGCTATTGATTTCTTTCTTAAGATTCTACCAAGATGCAATTTAAGGAACAAGTCTTTTAAACCTAAATTAGTCTCAGGGAAAAAAAAATACATGAAAAGCTGAAGGCATAATAAGTTTACCTGGAGCTGAGTAATTTTCAGTGGCTCCATTCACATCTGTCAGGGTGATTTTTACTTCAATGAAGATCTCCCATTAAACTTCAAGAAGTAAGAGCCTAGTGCCCTGATTCTCAAATGTTCTAATAACTTGATAAGTGTTCATGTTTATGAACTCACTTCATGCTTGAAAGGGTTTGTAGTTTCTTCTTCTTTTAGAATAGAAGAGACTTAGGTTTAGGGAGATGATTATGTGATTTGAAACAGGCTTCATTATTGATGGGTCATAGACCCAAGATTTAAACCAAACAGCCTGCCCCTAGGCTCCCGAGTCTGTATCACCACATGTCCTTTTACCATCCTCATGAATCCCATAGGATGCTCAACGTCCACACTAGCTCCTCTTCTTTCATTCCTACATCCGCTGTCCAGCCTTGTAACATTCTGTTTACTGCATACTCTCTTAATGTTTTTCTCATTTTTATGGATCTAAAAGTGGCATCCTTCCTTCAAAACTCATTTCAAGTGTTTCTGTAAAGCTTTTGCAGACCAGCTTCTGCCCATGCAAGTCCAGAAGATGGGCTTAACCACTTCCACATTTGAAATCTCAGCGCACCCTGATTCAGCTAAAACTTTTGGAATTTAGTTCTCTAAAATAAAAGCTCCACAAGGCCAGCAGCGGGATGAGGTCTTAACTGACTCTTATATCTTCAGAACCTAGTGTGGCTTCTCAGAGAGGACGTTAGTAAATATTGCATGGACTCCCTTCCTCTCAGAGTATTTATCATCACTATATAAAATAAAACAGCTAAATTCTTATCACGCTAAAACTTATATTCTTTACTGTTTTTTTTTTTAATGTTGGTTGGGCTATTTTCATTTCCAGGAGTTCTATTTAGCTCTTTTAAAAACCTATGTGATCTCAAATTCATCATATCCAGGGTCTGGGTAGCTAATTTTCACTTGTTTTTGTGCCTTGAGTCTCCTTCATGGTGATTCATTTCCTTGTGTGGTTTGTAATTCTGTAATTTGTGAACTCATCCTCGGCAGGGCCTACTTCCCCCTGGAGAACACGATTTCTCTGGATGTGAAAGAAGAAAGAGGAGAAAAAAAATAAAAGGAGAAAGAAACAAACAACCCAAACTGGTTTTGACCTACATGTGGCATGGCACATATGTGGCTTAGAATTTATTATAAGTAGCCTCTCCCCATTGGATTATATTTTTGGATGAATAGTAAGCCTTTTTAAAAAATGAATTTACTATCAAAGCTCAAATGGATGTCTTTTCCCAAATAGGATAGATTTTTCAGCTGTGCACTGTGCAGAGAGTTAGGTTTCACTCTCCCAACTTCACATAGATCCAAGGCTGACCTCTCCATCTCCAAGCTCTGAAATGCTCCGTACACATCAAATTAGGTTCAGAGCTCATTTGACAAAGGCCACCAGCTCTGCGTTTTGTCCTGGTTATGATTTAAATCAAGTTTGCTCTCAGGATTTCGTTCCTGGCTTCTGACCAAAGCTATTGTATTAAGAGCTGTTACTGTAACAAAACATCCAAGCTGAACAATATATAAGGAAGAAAAGTGTATTTTGCCTCCCGGTTGCCTCTTTGGAGGCTTCGTACATCAGGGTGGAAGCGTGTGACTGAGAGGCCTGTTCACCTCATTGAGAATAAGGAGTCAGAAGAAAAGGCTTGGGGGTAGGTCACACCGTGTAGCTCCAGGATGGCCCGGAGCTTGCTATTTGAAGTGGCTGGTGCCAGACTGACAACGATCCATTTGTCGCTGCCCCCTAAGTGCTGAGATTTTTTAAAACGTGCACCAGCACACTTGATGACCAGGCCCCTCTTAAAAGTTTCAGCACCTGCCAGTAGCCTCACACCCTGGAAAGGGAACGTTAACACGTGGGCCTTGGAGGAGCACTTCCAAACCATAGCTTGGTTCCAAGCAAATTGTAGAGAAACGTTTCCTCTCGCAACTGTGTCTGCAGTGCAGTGAGGAACATCTCGTGTCTTCTTCACCTGCCGTTTTGCTGGTAGGCTAACTTAAGGTTTCAAGAGTATTTTCACATGGGCCTTCTCATGTGGCCCACTTAATAGATTGCATGAAAGATTCACCTGGAAGCTGTCCAGGTAACTGCGGCTTAAGGCTCTTACCTAATTGTCAATTGGTCATGTTATCCAAGCAGTTTTGAAAACGTGGCTCTGCTGATCTTAGCCTACTGCTGTGCACACAGGGTAAAGGCGAACACTAGGAAGTCGGCTCTCAAAGTAAGACCACTGTTCTGCTCTGCTGTGGTTCCGGATCTAGGATAACCTCTTGGATCTCGCCTTGCTCTGCCATCCTCCACTGTCCGCTCTAAATATTGTATGAGAATCTGCAGCTCCCGGGTTGATTAACACTGTCATTCCTACTCAGCTTCCCTCTTTCTCTCAAACCTCATGAGTCTATCCCCAAGCCTTGATTGTCCAAGGAGTCAGCCCCAGGGTTGCAATGGCAGGAAAGATGGTCTCCCCCACTCACATCTTGAGTGGGTACGTCCACTCCACCCTTCCCAACACACTTAACTGTTCATCCTGCTCACTAGATGAGATTAGGAAGATGGACAGCTTGGTCCACTTTGTGCTGCTAGAACAGAACACCACAGTTTGGGTAATTGATGAAGGGCAGAAATCTATTTCCTCACGGTTGTGGTCTCTGGGAAGCCCAAGATCAAGGTACTACCATATGCGATGCCTTTTCTTCAAGAGGAGAGGCACACTTTTGATTTGCCTGTGTCAGAAATGCAGAAGATAGCAAACCTCCTCCTCTGTGACCTAAGCACTTTCACAGAGGTCTTACCTCCGACATGGCTACAACACACGAGTTAGGGGGATATATGTAGTTCACAGCAACAGGTTAAATTGAAATTGCAATAAGATAACCCAAAGGTCTAACCTGTGGCTCCTTCATAAAATTATGCTTCTTTTCTGTCAAAAAAAAAAAAAAAGGTCTTTGTCTGAGACCCACATTGTTATACCTCAGGGTAAAACCGCCTGCAAATGTAGTGTGAAATCAAAGAGACATGGTGCCCTGGTCAAAAGGCACAGGTAGAAGCGTAGTATATACCACCTGCTCTGAATCATCCCCTTCCAGCGCACTTAGTCCTTCGAAGGCTACAGGTACCCTAAATAGACAAGTCAAAACACAGGATCTGAGTTGGAAAGCAAACTGTTTTTCTGCTACACACATGCCATAAAAATCTGATGCTAAGTGTGTGTGTGTGTGTGTGTGTGTGTGTGTGTGTGTGTGTGTGTGTGTGTGTTGGTAGTTTTCCTCACACACCAAGCAAGCCATCAGTCCTGTAGTGGAAGCCATCTGGATGTCCCTTAATTTAATTGGATTCTGGCATTGTGCACTTGGAGATGATTCGAGATCCTCCAGTTTGAGGATCCAGTCTCAAGACTGCCTGCACTCACTTTAGATATCAGCTGTTTGCTTGTGTTTCTGACCCGTCGTCTATAAACTGAAGCTCCCACTAGCCTCCTCTTGGGTTTGGCTAGTTTTCTTACACAGTACAACACTCGGAAAAATACTAACTTCTATTCTAGCTTTAAAGATGTCACAGAGGATGCAGGCGAAAAAGGCTCAGGGCGAGGTATGTGGGAAAGGGTGCAGACCTTCCCTGCACAGTAAGAGTGTATTGTCTCCCACGTACCCCCTTGTGATAGCTGAAGGTTGCTGTACTGTCCCCCCACCACCTTTTAATGGAAACTTCATTTTCCACATTTTGCTTGGCGTTACCGTGCAATGTCCCCCGCCTCGTAGGGTATGTGACAGATCTTCCAAACCAAAGGTCAGCCTTCCACCATCAGCCAAGGCAAGTGGAAGAACAGCTTTATGATCAGTAGCCATGGGGCAGCAGTCACGGAGAGATCTGGTTCCTGTGACCCGCTTAGAGGACGAAAACTCTGTGTTCTCTGGCCTACTTTGGGGGAGGAGTGCATCACTGGGAACAGTGAATGAAAACCATGAAACATAAGACAAAATTGCAAAGCAGCTCGCTCACCTCCTTCCCCTCTCAAACTTGCCCTCACTGAGTTCCCTTGGCTCTTGAACTTGGCATTTTTCTTTAAAGTCTTCTTTTCTTGATTAGGTAAGTTTTCTTTTCTTCTTGGCTTTGGATGCAAGCTCTGGAATTTTTCGTCATCTTATGGTTTCAAGAGAGACTAAGAACTACACTGTTCGAAAGATCCCACGGAGTCTCCTCCTCAGTCTTCATACACGAAGGAAGATCAAGCATTCTTTGAGTACCAGTGAGATTTCAGGGAGAACAGAGATCAGTAAGCTAGACATGTATCTGACATCAAATATTGTATTTGCACACGAGGTTGAAAGAAACCACCCTGCACAACCAAATGAACTCGCCCTGAAGTCAACCAAGAATATCACTGAGCTCGGATTTGAATAATAGAAAAGTGAAAATGTTTATACAAAGCCCGCCAGAGACATAGGCCCTTCAGCACATCTTGAAGCCTCTTCTTGCTTAGGTCAATGTCTGTGAGGGAAATTTACGTAACAGCATTTGTTTTTCTGGGTTTTTTTTTTTATCAGTAATAGAAGAGGTTTGCACTGAAATGGAATATTTAAAATTATCTCCCTGCTGAAGATGACAGTTGTCACAGCTGATTGCCAGAAACAAGGGAGAACGGGTATGTATAGTCTACTGTCTGCAATGCAGTCCATTACTGTCGTGGGGCACTGGGTATGTCAATACACCCTCCTACTATGTTATATTTATCTTGTCCCTTTCTCCTTCTAGGCTGCCATAACAAACAGAAGAAAAGAGAGTTAACCTAGCTGTGGTCCTAGGAAATGTGAGGGCCACAAATTATTTCCTTTAGCCTACATTTTTTGGTTGTTGTTTGTTTGTTTCATTTGTTTAATCAAAGAAACGCATTCAGGAAACTTCCACTAAGCAATTGATAATTTGGCAGTAGACCACCTGAATCACTGAAGAAGCAAAGGTAGCTCCGAGGGCTCGCCACTGCGTCATTGTCTTGCTTATGGTCTCCCATACGTTGTTCAGACAGATGCTGTAATAAAAACCAGCCTGCGACATAAAGGCGTTTTCCTTCTCCTGCAGCTTCCCTCTACAGAGCCACTTGCTTTCTGGTCATTTGGATGCTTCCTGGGGGACTCCATAGCTCTGGTCAGTAAGTATAGCCCGAGAGTCTGAGATGTGTGGGGAGAAAGCAAGGAAGCTACAGACCATGACAATCTTGTCTAGCAGGAGGCCATTTATATGTGTCTTTTGGGGGCAGTGAAGGACACTGTTGATGAATGTTAGCATGGCTGCTCCTGAAATCAATGTTTTCTTCAGGATATAATATTGCTTTATTCTGGGTCTCTGCAGGATTTCTGTGGCATTGGGCTTTGTTTAAAAATTCAAAGAGTTCTCCAATTCTCCAATGACAAGCTTGCCTGTTCTTAAAAAAAAAAAAAAAAATATATATATATATATATATATATATATATATATATATATAATCAATTAAAAACTCAAGTGCTTTAGATACTATGAAAGCAAGTCACAAACATTCCTGGTTTGCATCTGAAACAAAGAGAGTGGATGTTATTTTAGATCAAGGACAGCTGTCACCTAATGGGATTAATTCCTTGCACAAAGAAACTACAAGCAATGGAAAATGCCAAGGTCTAGCATTGTGCTAGCAGACAGAACTAAAATGCAACAGATTCTAAATAGTTTACAGTGAGCTTAGTTTTATTTTATGGCTTTGTAGGTACTGCATAGATGGAGGGAGTTTTTGTATCATTAGAGTCTGTAGCCCTAGAAATTATGTTAGGATTTTCATTATTGGTCCCACTGACTTCCCGGAGAGGTTTACCCCCAAATGCCATGGGTTTTATTCTTCCTTGTGCATTGAATGTATATCACCCTTATCCAGCTACCCCATTTCTCACCCACCAGCTTTATCAACATGTGAAAGTGGCATGTGTGGCAGCACCAGCCCTTTTCCTGCAGCCTGTCCTGAGTATGGGAGTCAGAAGCCATCTTCCTAAAGAATCTCCTCAGGAAATAAACAGGCATGTGTCAGCTTTGCTGGGAGAGTGACACTGACTGACAGGTCCTGGGTGGAACGTTCTGCTCATGCTTTACTTCTGCGTGGTGTTACAGGACACCGCCTCCAGCAGGAACCACAGCGACAGCTTCAGGAAGCAGCACCCAGCTGCATAGCACGAGCTTTCACTGTGCTAGAGTTCACTGCATACTCTGGGCGTGTCGTGCATATACATGCTTGTTCAACACTGTGTACTGAAGTGCCCAGATTTAAAAGCCATTAAAACATTTCACAAGACTCATAGAACGTGGATGGGGAGAGCTAGAACGTTGCAGGTTGAGAGCCCAATTATCTTGGGTTATCCTAGTCTCTTAAACATCCACTTACTGCCTGCCCCAGTGTTTGACCTAATATCCCGTGATAATTATTCTTGTGGGGAATGGGCAAATGGACCCCTGGCTCCCCCAGCTCCAAAAGCTTCAGAATGATGTCAGAAAACATCTACAGTCTATAGCACAGACTTGTCTGTTTTGCTTTAACTTGTCTCCCTGATGTTTGCAGTACTGTGATTGTTAAGGTGCCTTCAATGTAGAAAAACTCAAAGGAATACGATCGATTTTATAAAGGGTTTTCTAATAGAGCTGCTTAGGAAACATTAGTCCAAAACAAATAATATGCTAACCAGTCCAGTTAGTGATAAGTGAAATTACTCAGCTATCATGTGTTTTTTCACCAGGAGTCACCAGCCATTAGGTCCATCTGCAGAGAGAATGCCTCTAACTGGCAGGCCAGGGGAGGGGCCCAGGGTCATAGCTAAGGCTAAGTCCTGGGTTACCATAAAGCCCCAGTTCTCTTCTGAGCAAACCATAATTCTGCCAGACTGACAAGAAGACCCCAGGTAACAACTGTATGAAAAGAAAAACACCAGCATACTTAAAAGACTTCTGGTTACTGCTTTGCTGCATAAATCTCCCATCTGCGTAAGTGGCCAGGCTTACAGTCTCATGTTTTTTCTGTTTATATTTCCCAAAATGTAACATGGGGCCAGGACCTAAAAAGATTTAAGGATGATAGCGTATGTAAAATGCATAAGCCTAAGGTGTGTATGTAAGTTAGTAAAATCTTCTATTTCAGGCTGGCTCTTCCTTTGCCAATAGCCACAGCTGAATGCATGCTTTTTTTTTTTTTTTTCAAAGAGACTTCACTTTACCTTCCTTAGTTCATGGAGTGATTTCTCACTGGGGAGGCATATTGTTTCTATGCCATCTTTATTTATGGTTTCATTTGTTCTGCTAATGTAGAGGCCTCATGAAACTGTTACTGCAATGGAACATGGTGTTTGGAGTACCCTAAATCTGTTTCCCTGGTCAAGGCCACTCACATTTGGCTCCATTATCAAGTGTCTCTTATTGCTTTTGAAGTGAGAGCTGGATTTCTGCACTGGCATCCGCATCAGCCCTTCCACAGATGAGCGACTGAGACGTCAGTAGGTTTAGGCACATGTCCAAAATTACAGTAAAATGGGATTTTGGGTCCAAGCAGTCTGCCCCAAGCTAATTATTCTCTAAATTTTATTGAATCTACATTGACTAATGTCATCAAGGCAGAACATAGGAGCATTAAAAATGAGGACCATAAATTTTCTAGTATCTGAAAACACAGGCCAACTTCTAGATTCTATTACAAACAGCAATGCCTGAGAGAAAAAGACAATGGCTTTGACCTATAAGAGCAGGTATACAGCAGAACAAACTGAGCAGCACTGGGTTGTCTTTGTTGTTGTTGCTGTTGTTTTTGCGGTGGTATTTATATGTGCATGAAGGAGAAAGATATGGTCTGTTTTTTTTTTTAAAAATTGTTTTTCTACAGCTTTAGTTTCTCCTTTGCAATGAACCTAAAACTGTGCATAAAATATATTTAATAGTCAAAGTATAAAATCCAAGGTAAAAAGTTACAGTTCTATTCTGAATGTCTACTCTAACCGTATAGAAGGTCACTATGTTATATACTCTTTGGGTCTGGATAATTGGTGTGTGTGTGTGTGTGTGTGTGTGTGTGTGTGTGTGTGTGTGTGTGTGTTTCTCAAATTAAAAAATAAACTTTAAAAGGAAAAAGGTCCTATATGAAACAAATGACTTTTGACTTGTCAAACCACCTCGCATCCAGTGGGAGCCCTTCTCTATAGCCTTTCTTTAGGTCACACAAATTTTCTTGCATAAATGTTCATACCGGATGAGTATGTGCCTCTTCCTTGGAACCTATTTTGTTTGTTATTTGTTTTGCCTTTGTGAGTGTCTTCTCATCCTTTAACACTTTTTTTTTTTTGACTCATGTTTCTTTCCCCTGTGAGATTACTTCTTGGTAGTTTTAGTTACTATTAGGCCGTGCTGAATATTTAAGCTCAGATTCACGTGCAGAGGATCTTGGGTAATCGCTTCAGTGTCTCTGCCATTTACTTGATTAGAAGAAATTATCCTAAGGTAGAAACAGGTAAGACTGAATCCAAATGAGGAACCCTAAGACAAGAAACACTGAGATCTAAGATTGGGGAAAATGATGCTTTGGGGTAAAAGTCACCAAGAGGCCTGGAAGGCTTCAAGGATATTTTCTTAGTGACAGGATGGTTGAAAGTTCTTACTGAGAGAGAACCCAACCCTTGATCAGACCCACCGAGGGTCCAGTGACTCCTTTGGGGATCTGTAAATAAATACATCAGTGTTTGCAGAGGATGGTCCTTCTGTAGAAAAACTGATGGATATAACCTGTGAAGTTATCTGTTGCTAAGCTTTCTTTCCAGGAGGAGATACAGCAACTCCTACGCCTCCTCTGAAGGTCCCAGTGACAAACAGAGGCACCGTGGAGAACCAATTCGCTTATTGGGCTTCCTTAGAGGGCATGGGTAAGGATGACTTACAGGTAGCGGCACGGATGGAGCCCTCCCCCAGCCTTTCCCAGCCTATACTCCATCCCGTCGCTGAGTCCGTGTGTCATTAAGGTGGAACTGCACACGGCAGGTAGTAGTGAGCAGCTGCACACTCAAGTGAGGGTCTTGTGACCCTTCCTATCCCTCCATGAGAGGGACACAAACAGTCAACAAGCAAGGGCACACAGTTGAAATCCCCAAGCTGACTGTTACTTGGCTTTGAGGATAGTTACATGTACAACACTTGGTGTCAAAGGAGAGTGTAGGACCCCCTTATTTAAAGAAACATTTCGGGAATCATAACACCAGGGTCTGGAGCAATGGCTCAGTGGTTACGGGCACTGCTACTCTTGTTACTCTTACAGGGGACCCAGGGTGAGTTCCCAGCACCCACATGATGGAGGCTCCCAACCGTCTGGAAGTCCAGTTTTAGGGCATCTGAAGCCTCCAAGCATGTACACGGTGCACATACATATATGCAGGCAAATAATTCATATGCACAAAAAGAAATAACTTATAAAAATGGAATCATGACAACAGACTATTGTATCAAGTTTCCAGCCTTTATTAACAGAGCCCATGAGGCTGCCAGGTCAGGTGCCTGTGCGCATGACCGGGCTGGAAGTCTTCATGAAAGACAAAATTTGTTTCTGCTATAGAGCTGGCCATTTTACTGTCGATAATTGGGTTTTGCCTGTGGGTCAATAAAGGAGAAGACCTGTGATGTGTTAGAAATTCTGTTGGAGAACTTGAGTTAAAATATGGATTTTACAAGCATCTGTCAAAGCATCCAAAAAAAAGCATATAGCAAAGTTGTATGAGCAGTTAATAATCTCTCAGCAGCAGCAGCTGTCACGTCTGTCTGTGTGTATGCTTACAGATGACTTCCCGTTGACAAGGATCTCCCTTGAGGTCACTGAGTTAAATGTAAAGGTAGGAAAGAAAGAAAAGGACCAGGGTAATTTGGGGGAGATTAGATGAAAAGAGGGAACTGCTGGAGAAGCGAGCAGTAAGATGTGGGTCATGTGGGACAGCAGCGTGTAGAAAACTGTGAAAATGGAGATGGATAAGCCAGCTGAAACTCATGATAGATAGACCAAGGAATCAAAGCAAATCTTGAAATTCTAGTGATATCGTTAGGGAGACGGTGGTTGGTCAGTGGAGTGCATGGATGCCGGGGAGCTGGACCATGAGGACCATGATTAATAAAGTTGGAAGTTCCTAAATTAGTGACGTATGGAAAACGACCCACCTATTACTGAAATGCTGATTGCAGCTCAAATGATCACAAATGAGGAAGACGTGAATCCTATACATGAGTGTTGCATGAGGAAGCCACTATGCATGTATTTATTAGTATGAGAGAAAGGACTGATTCTTGGTTCTAAGGGTACATAGGTCACCTCTGGGAGAGTAGCAAATGCACACATTAGTTGTGTATAACATGTTTTTACGGGACCAGTCAGGGCCAATGAAGGTCAAAGAACTGGCTAACAGCTGTTCTTCATGTCGGAATGTTGTCTGCTCCTGCCTGTAACCTGAGCAGAAGTGGTAGGAATTCTGATCAGTGTACCAGAAGGACAGGAAATCTGGTTAGTGTCCCTGGGCTGCTGGTCACTTGGGAAGGTTCCAAGAAAAACGTCTATAGACTCCTGCAATCTGGACATTGAGAGACCCTGGAAAGAATCCATAGTCATCCCAGAGAGGGCCACGTGCACAGGACAAATTTGCCTCTTAACAAATGGGTGGTTGCATAATATGCTGCCTGCCTTCTCCCATCCTATGTGGTGTGTGTCGTGTGTGCGTGCCTGCGTGCGTGCGTGCGTGCATGTGTGTGTGTGTGTGTGCGCACACACACGTGTGTGTGAGAGAGTATGTGTGAGAGAGAATATGTGTGTGTGCATGTGTGTATGTGTGAAAGAGAATGTGTGTGAGAGTGTGTGAGAGACTGTATGTGTGTGAGAGAGTGTGTGTGTGAGAGAGAATGTGTGTGAAAGTGTGTGTGTGCATGCATGTGTGTATGTGAGAGAGAGAATGTGTGTGAGAGAGAAAAAGAGAATGTGTGTGTGTGAGAGAGAGGGGGGGGGAAGGGAAGGAGGTAGGGAGGGTGTTCAAGGCTAGCAGTAGGATTTGAATAGGAACACTCTTCCTTGGATATTTGGCCTAAGAACAACATAACTTGGCATATTCATTTCATTAAAAAAAAAAACCCAGAACCAAAGAAATAAAACCCTAACACAGGATGTGGATAAGAAAGCAAGCTGGCATTTGTGGAGCAAGGAGCCTGACAACTGTCAGCAGCTCAGATGAGAAACAGATAAAGTTGCACTTCTGAAAGGATTACACACCAATTGCTGTGGGGGCTCAGGGTAGCATATGTAGGCTCACGTGTGGCACCCTAACCTTCACGTTGAGTGAAACACTCTTTTATAGCTAAGCGTTGCTGGTCTCTACGTCAGGATATAAGGTTGTAGTGATAGAGAAGGCTCCCTTTGGCTTGAGGTTGACAGAAACAGGATCCACCACCTGTGGCAGCAGATGCGGGTAGACCACTCACAGGGGATTGTTTTCAGGCTTGGCGTCTTTAAACAGTGGGCTGGCCTTCAGGTGCCCTCCAGGATGAATAAAGAGTAAAAAAACGAGAATTAAAAACATATCCCTGCTGCAGGCTGATTCTCTAACTGACAATGTAGGAGGAGACTATTAAAAAATGCAGTCTTTAGAGGAATCAGGTAACAGAAAATGAAGGGCACTGGCAAGCAGCTAGTGGTGCAGATGGGCAACACGACTTGGCTGCCTTCCACTGCCCTCTGCTCTGAGACGTCAGCTTCCATATTCTCTAGAGAAACAGGGAGAAAAATACAACAGAGGTTGAGAAAAGCAAAGAGGAAAAGAAAAATCAGAAATTCAAAACCAGAAATCCTCTAGCCACGGAAAGCACATGGCTGGGGAGATGAGTCACTGGGTGAATGTTTGTCCTCCTCCAAAATTCAACAGATTGATTGATTAGAAACTAGATTCATTTTTATGAAACTAAGTTTAACCTGGAGCCAGTGATGTTGGGCAGGCTAGCCCTGAGCACACAGCACTCCTGGAGCCAGTGATGTTGGGCAAGCTAGCCCTGAGCACACAGCACTCCTGGAGCCAGTGATGTTGGGCAAGCTAGCCCTGAGCACATAGCACTCCTGGAGCCAGTGATGTAGACCAGGCTAGTCCTGAGCACACAGCACTCCTGGAGCCAGTGATGTTGGGCAAGCTAGCCCTGAGCACATAGCACTCCTGGAGCCAGTGATGTAGACCAGGCTAGCCCTGAGCACACAACACTCCTGGAGTCAGTGATGTAGACCAGGCTAGCCCTGAGCACACAGCACTCCTTCTGCATCAGCTGCTGAGTCCTGGGCTTGTGGGAGTACAGCAACATACGTGGTTCTCTTACCAAAACTTTATACTTTAATTCTTGCCCCAACCACAAGAAAATTTGTCTTCAGAGATAAAGTATTCCCAAGTTAGCAACGATCTTCTTTCCCTTTTACACACTAGCTATGATGTTAAAAATCATCCCTATGCCCAGCGATATGCAGTTGGAGGAAAAAGTCTGAACCTGTGTCACTCTGGAGTCTCCACTCCCAAAGGAGATTGTACTGTCTTCAAATAGGGCCTGGGAAAGGGACTGAAATGCCACATCATGGGAAGAGAACTAAAAGAGTTAGAGGAAAATGCTTTTGAGCTCTAGCTTAGTTAATTTTCAACCACCGTGAAGAGACACTGTAGCTGTGGCAACATAGGGAAGAGTTTATTGGGGACTTGCTTAGTTTCAGAGGGTTAGAGCGCATGACCATCATGAGAGGGAACGTGGCCTCAGGCATGCAGGCATGGCACCGAAGCTGTAGCTGAGTGCTCATGCTTTTATACACAAGCAGGAGGCAGAGAGAGGGAAGGAGGGAGGGGGTGGAGAGAGAGAGAGAGAGAGAGAGAGAGAGAGAGAGAGAGAGAGAGAGAGAGAGAGAGAGAGAGAACTGGGAATGCTGTAGGCTTTTGAAACTTCAAAGCTCACCCCAAGTGATATGCTTCCTCTTAGAAGGCCACGCCTTCTAATCCTTCCCAAACAGTTCCACCAATTGGGGATCAGGCATTTCTGCTTTGAGGTGGAGGAGAAGAGGATGGTTAGGGCTTGCAGTGTCCAATGAACAGGTATTTAAACAAGACACCTCTCCTCTTCCTCTGCTTTTCTTCAGTCATTCTTTTGATCCGCAAATATTTAGAGGCTCCACAGTTAAGAGCATCCACCACTCTTCCCGAGGATCTGAGTTCAATTCCCAGCACTCACATGGCAGCTCACAACTGTCTATAACTCCTGTGCCAGGGGATCTCTTGTTCCACATTTGGTGGGAGCCTAGTGTTCGTTGGGTACTCTCCTGGGAAGCTTGGGCCCCGGTTGAGCTCAAAATTGAAACATTCAAACACTCAGGGTGGAAAAGGGTAAATAAAGCACAAGATCAAAGGAGGAAACCAGAGTCAGTGGTTGCTTCGTGAACATCCAGTAATGGATGCTGGATGCTCGCTTGGAGCTCTGAAAACTGAGAGAGACAGAGGCAGGAAGCCAGTTGTGTCCATGGGGACAGCTGTGCCCTGCAATGGGCCCAGAAGAACTAGAAAGATGCAGTAAGAATCTACTGACAAACCGGTAAATGGAAGCTCACAGCAGCCAGCAGCATGTGGCTGCCTGGCCAGCAAGCTCGTGGGGGTACAGTGATGAATTCTTTTGCTTTTGTTTTTTACATATACATTTATATTATTACACATATATACAATAAACTGCCTACACAGCAAGAAGAACCATGAAACAATCAGGAATTATATAAATGTTACATTGATACAGTTTCACCTAGTTGTATTTGGCAACCTTGGAGAAAGCATTGTTCCTATCTTGGTGAGTCTAAAATTCTGAATTTAAATTAATATCTAGCGTATCTCCTCATTATCAACCTAAAGCATCTATCTAGACCTAAAAACATCTTAACCCCTAAACAACTAAGCTTAATTGTAAAACTAAACTATCTGGCCTTCAACCCCATCAGAGACTTGAGAAGAAATAAAATTAATTATCTGAGTAGACAGGCCCTCAGGGGACATGGAGGTGATGTGCTAGGTGGCTGTTGGTGCATCTTTGCTGGCTGGTGGTCAGGCTCTTATATGTCACTGCTTCAATTCCGTAAGCTGCTGCTGTACAGTTCTATATCCAAGGCAACTCACAGAAGGACAGGATTCACTCAGTTTATAATTCTAGGTGTAAGTATTAGGTATATGTATGGCTGAGGGTAGCCATGGCAGGAACTCAAGCAGAAGCTAAAAGAAGAAAGCAAAGCAAAGCAAAACAAAACAAAACATGAAGGACGGCTGCTTGCTGGCTCAGTCACAGGCAGATGTGTAGCTGGCTTTCTTATACAGCCCAAGACCCAGGAAATGGTGCCATCCACAGTAGGCTGTAGCCCCTCTCCATACCAATTAGCAATCAAGACAGTCTCTCACAGACAGGACCACAGGCCAATATGCTCCAGGCAATTCTTCAATTAACACAACTCTTCTTAGACGAGTCTAGGCTGTGTTAAGTTGCCAGTAAAAGTTAACTAGGCCAGCCCCCTAAAGACTGATGTGATAATACTTTGGGCACTAGTCTGTGGCACTATTGGGAGGTGGTGGGTCCTGTGGAAGAAGCCAGGCCATTGCAGAGCCCTTCGTGAGAATGTTAGGTCCACCTCAACCCTGGCTGCCGTGTTGAGAATAAGTTTTCACTGTCTTACCTTGGTTTTTGTTTGTTTGTTTGTTTGTTTTTCAAAACAGGCTTCCTTGAACTCACAGAGATCCACTTGCCTCTGCCTCCTTTCTGCTGGGATTACAGCTGCCCTTCTGGCTCACTGTCTTAACTTGTGCTTAAGTTGTAATGCTATGCTTTGCCATAGGCCCCAAAGCAATTGCAGCCACGACCATAGACTAAAACATCTGAAACCATAAGATAAGTAAGCAGTTCCTCATTGAAAATTGATTGTTTCAGGTATTTTATCACAGAAGAAAGGATTGAGGGAAGAGTGGAAAAATATAACTCGAGAGTCTTTTTTTTTTTTTTTTTTTGAGACAAAGTTTCTCTGTGTAGCCCTGGCTGTCCTTGCCTCACTTTGTAGATCAGGCTGGGCTCAAACTCACAGAGATCTGCCTGCTTCTGCCTCCCAAGTGCTGGGAATACAGGCGTGTGTGCACCACCACGCCCGGCTGACCCAAGATTCTTACAGCAGCATTACTAGAATTTGATTGGAGAGCCTGAGAACTCCGGCTAGATTGCTTTAAAATAATTCCCCAGTTGTAACTTATTTCTAAATGACTAAAACAAAAAGAAATAACCTTGGCGCTCACACTCATACACATTTGGCATTTCCTCAACTTCCTTGAGGAAGGGTAGGATGGAGCCCAGCAATGCTTAAAGCAGGAATGTGGTCTGCAGACGCTTGGCCTCTATGACACAGAAGGAGCCGGCAGCCTTAGGCATGATGAGACAAGGAAGCGATTTGCATTGCATTGCTTTGCATTGACTTGCACTGAAGCACCTAGCTTGTCTGTGGACCTTAAGGGACTTGGGAGACAATGAGTCACCACATCCTATTTAGTATGCACAGAAAACTTGGAACAAAAGCATCGGTGGAGACTGGCCAGTTACCTGGAAAATGGTGAAGTGAGCACTGTTTCTTATTCAAATGGCAGCTGAGGTTATTCTCCAGAAGCCCGGTGCAGGCAAGGAGAGAGAGAGAGAGAAAGAGAGAGACAATTAAATTTTTCTATGCCCTCCAGAGATCCCAGTGAAGTCTTTGGCTAATGGATTCCTGTAATTTGCTGAGACCACTGTTAATACGTCTCATGTATAACTGACCATATACATCACAGCTCCAAGAGACGGCATTGCTTAAAACTCACACATATGCACTGGCACACAGCTGTGCACCAGACTGCATGTGCGCATGCAGCCCATGAATACTGTACGCCGTGGGTATACCAGAACTCTGACTAGAAAAGACCGAGATGCATGCCAAGCACATGGTGTAAAAGCAAAGAGAAACTCTTCTTCCTCTTCCCACAACAAACTACTTTGCCACTAGAGTGGAAAGCCTACCATCAGCTTGGGGAAGTAGGTCAGTGAGGTGTGGGAGTGTGTAGGTCTTCCTCCTTGCCTGATTGCTTGGGATACAGCTGGTGTCTGATCTTGGTGGCTGGTCTACATACTCTAATATAGAAATTCGAGAGAGAAGGTCAGCAAACACCAGCCACCATTGCTCCTATCCCTAAGTGATAGTGCAGATTCTGCCACGGGACATGTAATCAGGCTTGCATATACACTGTCTCCACTGAGAGCCGAACGCTCTGTCAGGGATCATCAGCTCACATCATTGGTCCTTAGCAATGTGAACAAGGCCTGGCACATTGGATAGCACGGAACCTGTGCCAATCTTGTAACATTTACCACTGTCATTTGTGTACTAAAGCCATGGGACAAAAGAACTTCAGTTAATATACATAGCAGGTAGTTATTAATACTAGCAATGAATTATCATTTCACTCAGTAATAGCCAATATCTTTATAACAGCCTATATTGCTGCACAAGCTCAGAGTCTTTTGCCCATGCTATGTCGAACGTCACACAAACTGCCCTATCACACTAATATCTTTCTGTTCTATGAAGACAGCAGGAATGCTTGACCCTGAATTTTCCTGCCTGGGCTCTCCTTCAGTCTGCTCAGATTTCATCTTCTCATGTCAACCTGACCACTTTATTTGCTACAAACTGCCTGGCCCCTCCTGACACTCCTGCTAACGCTCATCTAGTCTGAATGCAGCTTTCCCCCATCGTTTATTTAATTTCCGGTGTAACTTAATTGGATGCCATCTTTGTGGGTTCTCTCTTTGTAAACTCCATTAAAGCAGAAGTCTATTTTATTGGGTGACACAGCCAATGCCGAGGTAGTCTGTGACATGTAATAGGTGCTTGGAAATATTACCTAAATAATTCAAGGTACTAACTTCGTGTCGGGCACAGGTCGAAGCTTGATTGAAACGTCCCAGAAGCCAACAACTTGTACTATTATTCAGATTTTCTGGTTGTATTCGAGCCGGAGGTAACAGATCAAGGGAACTTCATCACTAAGGGGTAGACCTGGGGTGCACATCTCTGTTTTATGACTCCATTCCATATTCCCTCTTATGTAGCCCCAGTGGAAGTTCAAGACTAAAAGGAGACCAGTCTCTTGAAATGGGAAGGACATTTTCTTTCTTGCTCCATTGCAGAATAATCTTAGATGCTCCCAGGTTTTGATGCTACAAAGGGATTTTAATAAGGTCTTCAGAGTCTGAAACTCTGATGAAGGAGGAATATGCTAATAACTGTAAATAGAAATTCCATTTACTAAGCGTATTAGTGAGTCTCTAGGTTCAACAGGTATTAAAATATGCTGATGTGATTACAGAAGAAACCTCTGATCCCATGGCACTCGATTTGGAGAGGCTAACCTATTATCTCAACCCAAAGTTACTTGCGATTGCCCTGGTGGCTTTTTGATATGTTGATGACTTAAAATGCAAACCATTCATTTATTAATTTCATCTTGTTAAATCCAAAAAGAAAATGCCATATTATTTTTAATTGTATGAGTTAAAATGAGAGTCACATGCATAACATGAATAGCACTGTTCGTTTCTAATTAAGCAAGTGTCTAGGAAAAAAATACTAATATTAACATAAAGCACATCAACAAATAAGAGAATATTATGGATTTTAAGCTTCATTTCATATTCTAAAATGACAGATATGGTCACAGTTGTAGTTATCTAGCCATTTAATAACATGCAAGAGAAAGAAATTCTAGATAACCTTTTCTTTATTTTACTCAGATTGTATATTTAATTATCCTCTTATTGTATATTTTACACTCTGAGTCACATTTTAGTGTTCTTTCTAAACTATAGCACTAACACTGTGTGGCCCTCACATCTTATTTTTCCCATCAAGATAGCTTTGCGAGGTTTAGCCATGCTGTGTTGTTTAATGCCAGTTCATTTAGTTTGAAGTAAGCAATATACCGTTATTCATTTATCCTTCTATGGCTGGTAGACATGTAGTTATTTCTAGCATGGAGTATTATCCATATGGTCCTATTTGTATGTATGCTGTTTGGCATATATTTGCATTTTCTTTCTATGCATAATCAGGAGATAAATGTCTATGTCATGGGTTATAATTGTGATTTGCTTTAGTCAATGAGGCCTATGCATCAGAAGCAACCCTTGGATCAAATAAGCATCTAGCGTTTATTTAGTCAGTGATTCGAGGAGGCAGCAGCCATGGCGATAGAGACTAGGAAACGAAATGATGCTTTAAGGTGTCTTATCAACAAATTGTCACCATAGTAACTGGAGCATAATAGAATATGCCTGAGTTATCCAAGCAAGGGTGGACTTTGGTATCTACCAAACTCTCACTTGACATTTCTTGGGCAGTGCCTTGGTTCAACGGAAACTGTGGGAGTAAGGGAAGGAAGGCATGAAGGCTCTGGCATTTCTAGCTTGCCTGTTGGCTGAGGGCTGTGCTACTGACTGAGGCAAACATCTTAGTGAAAGGCCTAGCAGTGAGGGGAACAGGTCAAAGTCAGCAAGCAGCTCCAATGGCAAAACATAATGGCCAACAGCATCAGCTGTGACAGCTGAGATCAAGAAACAAAGAAAGAAGAACCCCTACATTGCAAAATCAGGAGATAAGCCAAAGCCAAGGCTGCAGTTAGGTTAACCCTGTGCCCACGTGTGGGTGTGAGGTCAGACATAGGTGAGAAGCCAAGACAGACTTGGCCTACGTGAGGCTGGAAATAAATCCTGTGCAAAGCAAGGTTCGTAAACCTTTGTCCACCAGTATAGGGCAGGAAGATTGGATAGGGGAGAAAACAGCTTGATATTTGTCTAGAAGAACAAGGAACAAATGAGAAACTATCGCCAGTCAATAATACTAGCCTGTGTTCCCATGTAGATGTGAGGCCTGGATCAGTACACTCGTTCAAATAATACTCCTTGGATCCTTGGGTCCCTGGGTTCACTGAGTCTGAAATCACTCTCATGTCACTGAACAGGCTCCTATTACTGGTATCTCAAGCTCAATCCCAGCCACAAACTTTGGAAGTACAGGACATAGGCCAAGTTACCGCAGGCACGGGGTGCAATGCTGGGAGGGTTCCCTATGGGCTCTCCTCAGGAGAGGAGATACACTAGGCAATACTAATGCCTCGATTTCTTTCATCTACCCTGTGCACAGATAAAGCAAGATGTGACACCTCACATAAGCCCCCCGACAGGGGCTGTGGGAGTTCTCTATAGAAACTGAGAAACTCAAGTGCAAGGGAGCAGGCACAAGCAGGGCACCGGGTCTGTCTCTTACACTGCCGAGTATTTTGCCTTCCATCACTTCACGTTTTTTCCAAGAGTCAGCATGCTCCCCACCTTTCCTTTAAGATATATATGTTAATGAGTGGTAGTGAGCAATATATTTTTCATGCCTTCATTCTGTGGTTTCTTGATGATGACTATAAAGAGTAGAGACTCCTCGTATGCGGGGTGGCCGTTGACTAGTTACTGTTATGAAGGGGGAAGTCAGTCACTACTTGTCTTGTTGAGTTGAAAGTATTTGTTTCCTGGATGTGATGTTTCTCAGCCGTGCTAGTCACAAACGTCTCCTCCCTATCAGTGGCTTTTCCTTTTACCAACTTAACGGTGTTTTTTGATGACAAGAAATGACTTAACATAGGTCGTTGGTCAATTATTACCTTTATGATTGGGAGACTTCTGTTTACGAAGTATTTGCCTATTCAAAAACATGAGTAGGGTTTGAGAATTTAGCTCAATTGCAGAGTGCTTGAATTATCCTTAAACTTCCCTTTCCCCACAAAGCACCAGTCTGTATCTTAGATACTTTAGTAACTTTAAAATTGATTTTTAAAAATTTATCCAGTGTTCCTACTTGTTCTTGTTAGAAAAATCGATCTGCTTTGAGCTGGTTCCTCATGTCTCGACGGCATTTTGCACAGTACACTTTGCTAACAGATATTTTAGCTAGCACTGGCACACACTTTTAATATAACTAAGTCCCTAATGCTAAGATCGGATACTCTGATCCTGATATGTCTTCTGAAATTCAGAATAACTTTAGCATTGCATACATTTAATCATTTTTAACCCATTACACAGGTGACCTGTGAAGAGCATCTATGACAATTAGCTTCCAAGTATTCCTGTGGCTCTCTCTCTCTCTCTCTCTCTCTCTCTCTCTCTCTCTCTCTCTCTCTCTCTCACACACACACACACACACACACACACACACACACATCTGCCTCATGTGGTACAACCCCGAGGAAGCATTTTTGCTGTATGGTCATGTGAGTAGGTCTCAGAGAAGGAATGGCTTCTTTCTTCTCTGTGCACTCTGCCTCACCTATGAGGAAAGGGGATGCTTTCCAGCCGGCTAAGCAGACATTCATGGCAGGCTATCCAGTTTGTACCTAAAAATATCTGCTAACAAGATGCCTGCAGTCTAAAGCACACCCATCACCTAATCTCGAATTACTGCTTTTGAACTCTTGCACAAAACTCATCTGAGCCCAAGACTGAGAAGGAATTGTGAAGTCCGTTTCTGGCTGTATAACCGTAGTTACTTCCGGAACTTTAGCATACACGCACCCTTCGCATCCTTCCCAGATCGACTGAATTGGCAAGACTCATGGTCAGCCAGGTATTTTAAAAATGCTTTTTGATCACTGGGAAACTATATGTTGAAATTATATTAACTCCTGAAGAAGTATCTCTACACAGATATCACTTAATATTTTGCAATTTTTTTTTATCGAATATGAGTTTAAGAGTATAAATATGAGCAACAGTTTATGCCACCCATAACACCAGTTAGGACCACACTGTTTATAATGTGGCTCATTATCCTCGATTCAAAGGACAATTTGCAGTCACACGAGCCGCTCACACGGCTTTACCTCCCACTGTTACATGAAATGCACTGTGATGCCTACCTTGCCCAGGTTTCCCTCCTGAGTCAATGACACAGCTCTGCCCAGTTATGCCCCAAGTATTTTGAGCCTAACACGTGGAATTGATGACCATCATTGATATCTGTTAATTATGTTACCAGGAAAACTGATGCTCTCTCAATTGAGTTCTTCATCTCATTAATAAAAATAAATAAATAAAAATGGACTCTGAAGGAATGTTGAAAACCATTTTATTACACTTTGGAAAAAAAACAACAGCAACAACAGAGAAGACAGCCTGTAATTCTCGGTGGCTGCTAGGATGGAGACAGAAACAAAAGCCTTGCCTTCTGAGGCGGGCAACCAAGAGAGCTTCCTTCCACAATAGAGGTCAAGGAGCTGCATAGTGGGAGGGGGAGGGGATCCTGAGATAAAGACTGAGAAAGCCTCTAGTGTAACCTATATCCACCATGAAAGGCCAGGAGCCAATCCCAAAGCTCGGTATGGCAAGGGGTGGGAGCTTCAGTCCCGCCCTCACCTGGGGTAGGCGCTCACTTAGGACAAGAGAGCGACCATGAAAGTACTTTTTCATCACTTCCTACACAGATGCCTGGCTTCTGGCCAAGACCAGGGATTGGAACTGTTTGCTTTTAGGGTCCCTGAGCCGAAACTTGGCGTAGCATCCTTATCTCCTATTCTCATCGGCAACCCATTTCCCTTTGAGTCACTCCGGAAGTAGCACCTACGATAACCTCAGGCAGAAGCTTAGCTCATCGGCAGTTTGCGTGCTTCCTCCAGTCGGATCTCCACGTGCACGTCTCTAACATTTCTCCCATTGCTGCGGCTGTTTCTGTCTCCGGAGTTCTGGGTCATCATCTCTCATCTGGATCCCTGCAGAAGGCTCACGACTCTACTTCCTGGTTCTAGTCTCCTTTAGTCGATCTCCAGAGTGTTTATAAAATCAACTTTCATGCTTGCTGCTATCATGACGATTCAGTGGCTTCTCTAAACTTTACCCTAAGAGAAAACTTTTTGCACTGTATTTAAAACTTTTTTAAAATCCACAAACTGTCTATCTCCTTATCTTCATCTCGCACCTTGCTCCTTCCACGTTGCAGAATGGATCCCATTCTCAAATACATGCTGTCTATCCTAGGGTTTTCTGCTTACAATGTTTCCGCTGATTGCCTAAACATGTCCAATTGCCTGTCTTCCACTTCTGGAGTCATTCCTTCCTTTAAGCCTCTGGTTCCCTTAGGGTAGCATAGCATGTTCCTTTCATGCCCCCAAAGCACTAGAATTTGCCTTATCTCTCACATTATATCCACGGTGCCCATTTACACATCTGTTCTACGTGCAGCTCCTTTGGCAAACTCATAAATGTCGGGAAATTAGTAAGAGGCCTGAGGGGCTGCTTCCAAGGGAAGGGATATAGGGTTCAGTGAAATGTTAAAGAGGAATGAAACAGAAGAGTTACGCTGGGGTGCAGGATGGGCATACAAGCTAAAGACTTTTCTACTGCTGTGACAAAGAACTACGTTCAAGGCAATTTATAGAAGACAGCTTTTAATGGTGGCTTGCAGTTTCAGAGGGTGAGTCCATGACAAGCATTGTGGTGAGCAAGGCAGCAGGCAGGCAGGCATGGTGCTGGAGAATTAGCTGAGAGTTCACATGTGATCTAAAAGCAGATGAGAGACAGAGAGAGAGAGAGAGAGAGAGAGAGAGAGAGAGAGAGAGAGAGAGAGAGGGAGGGAGGGAGAGAGTTTCCTGTGAATGCCATGAACTTTTGGCACCCCCTTCGATAAGGCCACACCTCCTTCCCAAGTAGTTCCACCAACTGAGGACCAAGCAAGCATTCAGATATATGAGCCTATGGCGGCCATTCTCATTCAAAACAACACGGGAGGAAGTAAGAGGAGAGAAAACGAACACTAGAGGAGGATAGCTAACAAAAAGTCGTGTAGAACCATTACTGTAGAACCTTCATAAAATATACATACACACACAAAGAGTTTTAAAGGAGTTGCTTTATAACAGGACAGCAAAGCTCACACTAGACACCAGAGGCTAACAAATAAAATACACAGTACAAGGAATGAGTCCCCTCTTTTGGAGTTGTTGGCTAGTGAGCTCTCACAGACCCCAAACTGCTACAAGCTACTGCCCGTAATTTTAGTTACCTTCCAGAACCTGATGATATACTTGAGTCATTGGACATGGAGAAATCAAGTGCAAGTTTTATTCCTACTGGCTAACTCTCATAGTGCTAGAAGATTTACACAGAATCCCAGGAAAGAAAAGTAATCACCAGCCTTGCCTTGCTGTAAACCGAGATCTACAGTGGTGACTGCCCTGGCAGCACCTGCCCAATGGAACAACTGCAACAGATGCTTACAGTTGGTTATAAAGTGAGGTATAAAGAATAAGCGACTGGAATAAGCAGCTCCAAATGGGCCATTAGCTATACCACAATTCCTCCCCCAAAACCTCAAAGCTCCGGTATCATTTCAGAAGAGGAGGGTGGGAAGTTCTAAGAGGCAGAAGCTACAGGAAAGCAGTGTTTTCTATATACAACAGGGCTGTGTCCCATGCACAAAATGTGTCCACGCTCATGCAAATTAAAAACTCCAATATAAAAGGGGCATAGAGTTTACCCCTAGCTGAAGAGCTACTGACAACTGCTAGGAGAGTAAGAGTAAGTTTTCTTTAAGGGATTAGCCCCGGGTGGGTTGACCCTGCTTCAGTGGAGGACCAGTGATAAAAACGTGTATGGGCAGGACAAATTGGACTTAGTGGATTAAAAGAAGAAAGAGCAGGAGGAGGAGCAGGAGGAGGGGGAAGAGGAAGAGGAAGAGGAGGAGGAAGAGGAAGAGGAGGAGGAGGATACAACGTTAAGTACACATAAAGTAGGAGGTGGATCTGGGAGGAATTGAAAGAGGGGTCTAAATGTGATCAAAACACATTGAATGAAATCTCAAAAAACTAATAACATTGCAAAAAAGGGTGAAATTTTAATGTGACTTTTTCAGTTAAATAAGGAGAGGTACTCCTTAAACATATGGCTCAATTGCCAGTAAGTCTAGAATCAGTATTTGTCATAACTGCAACCTCGTCTCTTGGACCAAAGTTTCTAAGCACGTATCCCAGTACCATCTCTACTATTCTAATCTAATCCCTTGCAACCAGTTTTTTGTTTTGTTTTGTTTTGTTTTTTGTTTTTTGGTTTTTTAGCCCTTGCATAATCACATTGCACCTGCTGCTCCTTGTACTATTTGTGACCATTGGAAGCAATGGTCTATGGGCTTTGCAATGAGACAGAACTTGAGATCAAGCTTTGGTCCCACTGCCATTGCTTATTCTGTGCATTATTAGATAAGCTAAGAAACATCTCTCAACTTAAGTTTCATCATCAGTGAGTTTGGGATGATAGGAGAGGTGTTGTGATTATGATAATCCATGCCTCTTTCCTCAATGATGGTAGTTTAGTAGACAGAAATTACAGCTGTTGCTTCCATCATTGCAAGCTCATCAGCAGAAGGGGGGGGGGATGCTACAATAGGCAGAAGGAGTAGCATTTATGCATCCAACATCCTTAAGGCAGTGAAGTGCCTACCACATTAGCAATTGTCTACTTACTACAAGACTGTTATTTTTTATTAATCCCAAGGACTCCAGATGAGTCCTCGTTTCACTCTTACGCCTTCAATAGTTCTTCTCGTGCAGCTGGAGGAAAGGAAGTCCCAAGAGATAGGAGGTGGGAGCAGGACACAGAGATGGTTGCACTTTTGTGGTTGCACAGAAATTGAGTCAGGATTCCCTGTGGGCTTGTTTAACCTTCTCGTCCCTAGTTGTAAACTCTTGTTTGAATGAGTCTATAAGTTGCAATCTAATTATTTCACTGTTTTCTCATTGAGGGAACTGTCATAAAGGGGGGGAAAAGTCAAAGATGAAACATTATTAACATCTCATGTCTCTAATAATTTAACTGTTATTAAACATAGACTAGATTTCATTTTTCCCTGACCTCAAACAGCGATTACAGAGTCTTCCATTGGACCTTGCAGGCAGGTCATCAAGTGTTGGTGTATGGCTTATTTAAAAAAAATAATAATAATCACCAGATAATGTGCTAAGCTTGGTTTTTTGTTTTGTTTTGTTTTTTGTTTTGCCATGACATGAGCACACTGCAGTACATTTTAACATATTAACCACAAGGCAAGTTTGATTATTTACCACTTTCCAGAAACAACTGAATCATTTATGATCACATTTATACAATTCTCTCTTATTTTCTTATTCTGTTATTCGAGACTTTTGTCAAGGTTTATAAATTCAAAATTACATGCTTAAGTGTTTATTAAGTGACACATAATCTTGGTTAGAGTGTCATTTCTACCTACTCTTAAATGTATTTATTTTGCTGGGGAAAATATGCTTATTTTCCATTTCCTTGTGTGTATTACACAGAGGTTGTCATGGGGAATCCAGGGCCCTCCAGCTGGCTTCCCTACACTGATTACTGGCTGGATGGATTCTCGCTGTCCACAATGCTTAAAAACATGCCTGCAGAAGAATTATAAAATCGTGATGTCATGGCAGCCTCTAGAGAAGACTGAGGAACCAGAGGAAATCCCTCCGCCACATGGCGCCTGTCTCTGTGGCAGCTGAGGCCTGGCTAGGCACTGCCTTCTTTCTCCCTCACATTTGCCTCCTTGGAATCTCCAGTTTTAACCCCTTCTGCTCTGAAAGGGAAGGACAGAGAGAGCTGAGTCAGCAGCTCCCGTGTACAAGGGCCTCCAATGCTGAGGGAAGCCCGGGGACCTTGAGACCTTTCTGTCACGGTCAGGAAGGACGGATACAAGGGGAACAGAGGACCTTCCTTAACCAGCCCTTCTCCACCACTGAAATATCGCATGCCTTCCTTCACAGAACCGCCCAGGTTCTAATTGACTGGACTTTATCTAAGTCTACATCCTTTGTCTGGGTACTTCGTGCTGTTTAACATCCAGGAGAGACACTTTACTCAGCTACCCAGCTTAAAGACACCTACCCAGCTTAAAATGGGTAGGAGAACGCGCCCGGGCTGAAATAGATAATGTCCCAGCCAACGCTCAGATTCAGCTCGGTGAGGAGAGGAACACATCGCAGGACCCTAATGATAAACTTGGTTTTTAGAAACCCAAATGCTACCAGGAGGCTCTTTGAGAGAGCAGGAAGGAAGGAGGCAAGAGGGATGCAAACATGATAAAGATCTCAGGGGTGTTTCAGGAACCCAAAGAGATCACAAATGAGTTTTACAAAGGCATCTGTGAGGCATTTGGTTATTACAAGCCTTCCCACCCGGAGCAGCTGAGAATCAGTGGGTGGTTAATGCAGTAGCCTTTGCTGGCCAGGCCCAAGGGGATTTCAGGTACATGTGGAAAAGTGAGAGAGCCTCACTGGTAGTGATCAGGGTAGGCCAGGCCACCTGGACCTTGAACCCGGCTGTCCTCAATCTTCACACATTTCTGGGTCTAATTCCTACAGAAGCTCTTTTTTTCTTTTCTCTTTATTTCTTCCTTCCTTCCTTCCTTCCTTCCTTCCTTCCTTCCTTCCTTCCCTCCTTCCTAATTTTACTTCTTTTATTGAAAATAAAGTGATTGTCATACAATATATCACTTTTTCATGTGCTTAGACCTTAAATATGCCTTCTTTGTTTCCACTTTGCTCCTCAGAGAGCCAGACAATTTTTGCCTTTTAATGGAAAAACCTAGATAATGAGGACCTGGAGTTGGCCTCCTCAGAGGTTTAGCATCTCTCTGACCATTGTTAGCACCATGGTAGCCTCAGATTTAGAACTGTTCCAGCAGACAGGCATACTTTCACACTGCTCCAATAGAGGGATGACTTACTGCTGTCCAGGACCGGAGAAGAGAATTGGATTGGAGGGACGTGGTTGCTTAAAAGAAGGCTCAACTCTGTCAGGAAAGAGTCAAGTCTTGGCTTCTCTTTATCCCAGGGGCAGCACCTGCTTGGCCCAGAGAGGAAAGAGACTGTTTGCTCTATTTCCAATCCCAACAACTCCATGCTGGGTTCAGAAATTCCTTAGGCGCCTGCTTTTGAATCCAGGTGACCCAGTGGCGATGACTTTAATGAAACACAAGGGGCAGTCCTGGCTCACCAAATGCCAGGGTGGTCAGGAGTCCATGAGCAGACAGAACTTGGAGCTTTGGCCCAAACATTCCATTTAGAAGCAAGGCAAAGTGCAGACACACACACACACACACACACACACACACACACACACACACACATTCTAGTGATGCCTTCACCTCACCCCATGTACACAGGGCCTCTATAAGGAAAGGAGCATGATTACTTCTGGAGCAAAAGTCACAAAGCATGTTGAGGAAATCTGAGGCTTTAGAGGCAAGGAAATCTGGAACTTTTACAGGCTGTGTGGGACCTTAAACGAGTGGGCATTGCGCACCGCTGGGGACACCACAAGGGAAAAGTTCCAATTGCCTGAGGAGATTGTAAAGCAGGACAGAAGGCAAAAGCTGGCTGCTACGAGAGGGACAGTAGCATCACGGCTCCAATCGCCACACTGTTCCCCAGACAATTAGCTAAATGGGACCCCAGCTATTCCCAACATAGGACCACCTCATCTGAAACCGACAGTTGGATGCTCGCTCCCTAGTGGTAGTGGAAGGTTTTGGATGGGAGAACAGCAATCCCGAGGCCAGGACTCCTGCTCATATTAGGCGGATCGTATTGGCTCTCAAGACTATTCCGGGTCAATACTTTTACATTCTTCTGCCTCTAGCATAGCCCAGTTGGTGTGTGAGCAATGTGAAAACTGTTCCCGGAACAGCAGGGAACTACCCACACAGAGAAGACACAGAGGTGGCGACTCGACGTCTCTAAACGAAGGGCATCCATTGGGTTGGAAGTTGTATCACTGCAGAATCAGACAACTGGCTAGTGTTCATGGCCAAGGTGGCTAAAGTGTTAAAGATAATTTAGAAGTTATTCACAGTAATTACTCCCAGGGCTCTGAGAAGGTAGAGTGCACGAACTGGACATTAACTGCAGTTAAGCACACTGTGTCAAGGGACTCGCTTACACTGAGAGCGGTTGTTGCCAACTGCTTGGTTAAGAATCAGACCTTCTGCTACTGAGCAGGCAGGCTTCTCTCCTTATGAAATTCTTCACGGATGTCCTCCTCTCATTATTAGACATATATGGGGGTGGGGGAGAGTTGGGTAATACCACTTTAAGACAATAGATACAAGTTCTTGGCTCATCGTGTACATCCTAGTGTCCACACATCTGTGAACTTGACCATGGGTGCCCACCACTTTAAGCCAGGAGATGCAGTATGGGTTAGAGACATAAATGCCCAGCTCGAAACACCTCTGAAAAGATCTGGTCATTGCTGCTTCACCCACTCTTACTGCAGTGAAGGTAACAGAAGTGATTACTTACATACATCACGACATGGTAAAACCAGCGTCCAGCAATTATGTGTGTGTCCCTGAGCGATCAACCCCATGTAAGCTCACTCTGCAGAGAGGCCAGGTGAGATGCCAGATAACCCGGAGGAACCAAAGGATGACAACACCCAAAGATTATAGCCTCGTCCTAGACACTCTGACGGCTACACACAGCAGAAGCTGAAAGAGTCAACAGGTCAACCACTAGATGCATAGTAAATATTTCTGTCCCATTGTAATTCTCAGTTGCCCTTTGTCTTCATCTGTTGCTCTGGTCCCCACTTTCGCTTTCTCAGTAGTTTGGCAGAAGTGGCCCAGCCAACCTCACTTCTGATGAAAGGTTCTGCTCTGCGCTGGATCCTTTTATGTCAATCCGGCACAAGCTAGAGTCTTGTGTACTTTATTGACCCTGTGACTGATTGAGTGTGTGAAGTCCCAGCTTCCTTGGGGTGATGGAAAGCCTGGGTAGGTGGTCCTACATAGTTATAATAAGGCAGGCTGAGCAAGCCACGAGGACCAAGCCAGTGAGCAGCACCCCTCCATGGACTCTACATCAGCCCTTGTGTCCAGATGCCTACCCTGTTTGAGTTACCAGTCTGACCTCCCTTAGTGATGCGACTGTCACCTGGAAGTGTGAGATGAAGTAAAATCTTTCCTTCCACAGTTTTGCTGTTGTTTTGTTTTTCGAGACAAGGTTTCTCTTTGTAGCCTTGGCTGTCCTGAACTCACTTTGGAGACCAGGCTGGCCTGGAACTCACAGCGACCTACCTGCCTCTGCCTCCCTGAGTGCTGGAATTAAAGGCATGAGCCACTGTGCCCAATGGTGACATTTTTTTTTAAATCACAGCAGCAGAAACCATAACTAAGACAGGTTCCTTTTAACACCTTTTCCCTTCTTTGGGGTAGGATGTGTAACTACTGTTTACTGTTACTAACACTTGTGGTTTTCACAACCCTCCTTCTGTGACTCTTGCATCTACACTATACAACATGGCCTAGGCATAGCTCCAGCCTTGCCCTGTCATACAGTTTCTCCTGCCAGGGGAGGATCTTAGGGACTGGCATGAACAACAAGACCAAATTATTTTATCTGCCAATAGGAAACCCAGTACACTGTTTTAACCCACAGTACTTCCCTAGTGAAGAATGCTTTATGGCCTGGCACTTCTGAGACAAGGAATGTTTATTTGATGAATCCACGTCCCCACCTGCCAGTGTCAGTAGTTTTTGTTATGTGTATGACCATTAGCAATATTTTTTTTTTTTGCTGATCATCAACTGTGAAAAGTCTGTCATGAGGATGGAATACAGGCTCAATGATAAACGTAAGTATGAAGAGGCCTCTGCCTGAACCACATGTTACAATGATCACTGAGCTAACACTCCCACCTGGAGCTATGCATCATGGGCCACCTGGAAGGATAAAGATAAGATGGCACGTCTCCAAAAGGGTGTTGCCAATTTCCATCTGTAAATTTGGGAGCCTATAGCCCTCTCAATTTCACAACAACTCAACCAAAAGACTTGAAATAAAAGGATGTCCACAAAATTGTCACACACACACACACACACACACACACACACACACACACACACACACGAGGGGGGCAGAAGGAGAGGGGAGGGGGAGAGGGAGAGGGACAGAGAGAGAGAACATAACTCCAGGAGGCGCACAGTCCCAATCCAGGATCCATCTCATAAGATCATCCATTTCTTTTATGAAGAAATAAAGCCATCTTTTCCTCATCTACTACACGAAGCAACCTGTTCTTGGACCTGGAAGAAACCAAGATATCCCAATGCTAAACAGACTCCTCTTGCTTTCTATGTGGAGAAACTAACATGCGAGACCAGTGGCCCTGGGAGGTTACAGAGCTGTTGTCACTTGAGTCCTAGGATGACAGGGCTTGGGTTGCTCAAACACCTCAACTATTGGGCAAATTTTTCATCACTCAATGGGGAAAAAAAATCAGTATTTCTGTGGGAATTCTGATCTGGCTAAGCCAAAGTTTTTTTGTTTTTGTTTTTTTATAATATACCTGCTTAAAAAGACCCAATGGTGAGGCTCCCCAAACCATTCAGAGCCAGGTCCACACTGCCTGTCTAAGTTTGACAGGTGTGGGACAATGTTAACACAAACATCAAATGGCAAGCTCAGGTGGACTATATTGTGTATGCTCAATTTTCTTAACCAATATATTTTATTAACAACCTAGTGACCGAGCATACGTCACTTATAACCTGACTAACTAAAACAATAGGAAATGAGGATTAATGGACACAATAACAAAACCATAAGGATATCAGTTCCGAGGAACGATTCTCCTGGCACAATCTGCAGGATTTCTTCTGCTGGAACCTAGAGTAACCAGAACCCAGAACCTCAGCAGGAGCCGGACCCCAAAGCCTTCCCTTGAGCAGTTCTCTCTAGGAGCGTCTCGAAGTGCAGCAATGAACAGCCAAAACTATCCCAAGTCGCCAAGAAGCCTCACCTCCCATTCTGGGCTCATTTATATATCTCCTCCCAGAGTCTGTTCACGGAATCTTTTCAGCTGGCAACAATCAAGCTTCAGCATGAGGCGGTCAGTCTTCTAGTGGATTAGCCTCACCTGTTCTCTCACAAGACCGTTCCAATCTGCACTTGGGATCCTAAAAAAACAGGTTTATCTCTCCTTCAATATTGGGTATGTTGGGAACAGCTTATGCACTACTTTCTCCAAACTGTGTCATGAACCTGTGTGTTGGCACTTGTCCATTACTACTTCTTGTTCTCTCTTTCCAGAGAGGTAGACTTGGGAGTACAGGCATGTGGGGACTAGGGAACCTAAATGCAACAATGAGTCCTACAAATTGGTGACTGGAAAGATAATGAATGTCTCCCTGAATGTATAATCCATCATACAGTCCAACCACCAGGCAGAGGAGCGGTGCTGTGATTGCCATACTCTGGTGGATATGTTAATTGTACCATCTGGTTACAAGCCATAGTTATAACAATACCAATTAAACCACCAAGGCCAATAACATTTTAGCTAAGCAACAAATAAAGATGCTTAACAGTGTAAAATCTGATTCGCCTTTGACTGTTTACTCACCTTTGAAGAAGGTGTTATTTGTTCTTGTTTATGCAAGGCCTTCAAGGTTCATTGTTGTTATATACGTGTAATATTTTTGTTGTACATATTTACTGAAGGAGAGATAAGCCTGTTTTTGTTATGATCCCAAATGTGGGACGGGGAATGGTCTTATGAGAGAACAGGTGATGTTAATCCACTAGAAGACAAACTACCTCATGTAGGAGCTTGATTGTTGTCAGCTGAAAAGGTCTGTGAACAGACTCTGGGAGGAGATATGTAAATGAGCCCAGAACCAGACGAGGGGCCTTTGGAGACTTGGGATAGTTTTGGCTGTTCATCGCTCCACTTTGAGACGCTCCTAGTGGCCCTGGGAGGTTACAGAGGTTACATGAGGGAAGGCTTCAGGGCTCCGGCTCCTGCTGAGGTTCTGGGTTCTGGTTATCCAGGTTCCAGTAGAAGAAATCCTGCTGATTACGCCAGGAGAATCATTTCTTGGAACTGATATCCTTATGGTCTCATTATTGTATTCTTGAATCTTCTTTTCCTATTATTTTGGTTAGTAGGGTTATAAGTGATGTGCTCTCGGTTAATAAGTTCATAATAAAATATAATTGTGAAAAAAATTGAGCCTACCTTTAGGGTTACAAACTTCCCTCTTTGGAATGCCTCATTGGATCACGTAGATTTTTGGAATACTATGTTTTAATTTTCATTAAATCCAGGAATTTTTAAACTTCATTTTTTATTTCTCCCTTGAACAATTCTATAATTCAGTGGTGTGTTGCTTAGTTTGCATGAGTTTGTGTATGTTCTGTTTCTATATGTTATTGATATACAGTTTTATTTCTTAGTGGTCAGAAAAAAATGCAGGGTATTATTACAGCTTTCCTAAATTTGTTGAGACTTGCTTTGTGTCCTACTGTGTGGTCGATTTTGGAGAACATTGGATGCACTGCTGAAAGTGCACAATTTAGTGTTTAGATGGAATGTTCTATAGATATCTCCCAGACTCATTTGATTTATTATGTCATTTTAACTCCAGAGATTATTCAGTTTTTGTCTAGCTGACCTGTATGTTGGTGAGAGTGTGTTATTGATGTCATCTACTATAGCTGTGTAATGTAATTTTAACTGTAGTAGTGCCTGTTTTATCAACTTGGATGCACTAGTAGCTGCCTATATTTGCTTGTTTCATAATTCGTCTTGCTTGGAATATCTTTTTCCATCCTTTTACCCTCAATGTATCTGTCAATGATAGTGAAGTACATTTCTAGAAGGCTGCGAAAAGATGGATCCTGTTTTCTAATTTGTTAGTCTGTGATTTTTTTTTCTTGGGAAATTGAGACCATTAATACTGAGAGTTATTATTTAACAATGTGTGTTAATTACCATTATTTCATTGTGATGCTCTTTTCTTATATTTCTTCTGGTTATCTGTTCTGGATTTATTTATTCTTTGTGCTTTCTTGGTTGTGGTTAACTTTCACTTTAGACCAAAATATGCCTTCCAGTACCCTCTTAGAGGACGTAAATCCCTTAAATCCATGTGTGTGTGTGTGTGTGTGTGTGTGTGTGTGTGTGTGTGTGTGTGTGTTTTGTTTTTGAGACAGAGTTTCTCTGTGTAGCTTTGGCTGTCTGGAGTCACTTTGTAGAACAGGCCGGCCTCGAACTCACAGAGATCCTCACTCCTCTGTCTCCCTATGTACTGGGATCACAGTTATGCACTACTATGCCCAGCTCTTGAATCTGTTTTTATCTGAAAAGTTTTTATTTCTTCTCTAATTACAACTGAGAGTTTTCCTGGGTATAGTAGTCTGGGCTGGCGTCTATATTTGCTGGGAACTTGTTGAACATCAATCCAGGCTCTTCCAGTTTTCAAAGTCTTGATCGAAAATTCAGGTTTTATTCTAAAGAGTTCACCCTTTATAAGAGATTTGATATTTCTCTCTTGCTGTGTTAAATATCCTTTCTTTGTTTGTCCTGTTTAATGTTTTTATTATTAGCTGATTTAGGAAGTTTCTTTTCTGGCCCTTTTTAGTGATCTGTATGCCTCTTGCATCTTGATAGGCATCTCTTTTCTTAAACTTGAAAATTTTTTTCTTCTATGTTTTTGTTAAAAATATTTTCTGTAGCTTTGACCTGGGTGCTTTCTTGTTCTTCTTATGTCTATGATTCATAAGTTTGATCTTCTTGTAGTGTTCAGAGTTGACTGAGGGGTCCATTTCTTCTACCTTGCCTTCAAGACTTACTGTTTTTTTTTTCTTTTCCACCTGAATCTATTGATGAGATTTACTTTTGAGCCTTTCTTTTTTTAACTTCCTGAGTTTTTCACTTTACATTCCATTTCAGTTTGCCTTTTCTTTAGAAATTCTATTAAATTATATCTCAAATTATTTCATTCAACTCTTTGTAGTTTTAGAGTCTTCATTCAGGCATTTATTTATAGCCTCTGTGAAGTTCTTGAATATATTTATAATCTTGAAATCACTGTCTTGTGTATCAGCTAAGTTACTTTTCTTAGGGAACATTAGAATGGGGGTACAGATTTCTGGAGGAGGCATATTGATAATCAGTAACTCGTGTTGTTTTTAGCTTTCTGATGAAACAGAATTGTGGGATTGGTTCCTTGGTACGGATCCTCACCTTTGTGGAGCAGGTGTGTGGATTTTTGTTTGCTGTTACCTAAGCTTGTCATGCTGTGGACTAGCTGAATGGTGTTTGGTGTCAGTGTTGTGATCACTTTGTGCTGATTTGTGAATAGGGTTTCCGATACAGTCTCAGTGCATTTAGGATTGCATGTAACTTTGGAGTCTAGGATCAAACCTTCTATAGGCTTGAAACAGTCTTGCTGCCAGTCTCCAAAAGTCTGTGGAGGACAAGTGGTCCTGATATGAGTGCAACTTAAGAAAACATATTTAAGTTTTTCATATATTTTTGTTCACATTCTTTTCCCTCTTTCAACTCCTCCACACACAGAGAAATTTTGAACATCTTTCTAATTCAGATAGCACAGTGTGGTAGTCTAAATGAATAACGCTCTCTTACAGACTCACATATTTAAAGACTTTGTCCACAGGTGAAAGCACTTTAGGAGGCAGAGCCTTGATGACTAAGTATGGGATATGAGCATTCAAAGGCTTGCGCCACTTCTTGTTAACAGGAAGTATCTGTTTCCTGTGTATGAATGAAAATGTGACCTGCCAGCTTCATGCTCCTCCCACCTTTCTCATCAGGAAAGTGTCTATTCTTCTGGAGCTGTATGCCAAAATAAAACCTTTCTTCCTTTTGTTGCTTTGGAAAATTGCATTTTATCACAGTGTCAGAAAAAGTAACTAATACACAGCAGAAACAACAACAGCAACAAAACTAAGCCATGTACTATTTTGGGGATAAATTCTTGTGTGGAAAGAAATGAAAGGTAAAGAACAAAGGTGGTTTGTAAGTCTTCTCTGGGACAGGTGAAGATGCTTGCTGGTTCTTTGATGAGAAACTCAGCAGCTGTCTGGGAAAGTGTTATGCCCAAGTCACAAGACCCTGTAGACCACCAGAGACCAGCCGGATGCAATTCAACAGGGTCTTTTTTTATTGAGCAAGCTCGGGAAGAAGGACCCTCCATTCCCCAGAAACTGAAGAAGGTGGTGGCCCCGCCTCCTTAAGGTACAGGGTTTATATAAGGTGCAAAGGGAGGGGGCAGAACAGGGGGGGCCTTGAGCCAAGCTGCAGGGGGACTTGTTTTTTTTTTTCCTCATCTGTTGTAACATTGTGGGTTCTTCACCTCCTAAGTTGGCCTCCAGGTGTGGGGGAAGGAGAGGGAGCTCTCTCTGGGGCAAGAGAGAGGCTTAACACAAGATGGCTTTTGTTTAGCTCTCAAAAGAAGTTCTTCATGTTCCAGAGACACAGAGGAGAAGGTGGAGGCTGTAACACACTGCAGAGGAAAGAGATGCATCACAACCAAATATTCCAGAAAACCATTCTAACCCTTTCCATCAGAAATAGAGGTTGATACAGCTACCTCCTCAGACAGGGGACTGAGAGGGAGATCACCTCCACGTCCAGAATGGACAGACTAAGTGCTCAAACACCATTTAGAGATAAGAACTTAACATGGAAATGTGGATAGAAAAGAGGGTGGAAATTCCTGTTCTTGGTGGTAGCAGGAAATGACACCCTGCAAAACAAATGCCATTCCCAGCTTGGAGCCCTTTGTTCCGTGGCTGCTTGTTTTGACATTCTCTCAACCTACAGAGTCACTAAGAAATAATTTATTTTCATTTTCCACTTTTCTAACAAAAATCTGTTTTCTTATCTTAAAAATGTGTTAGCTGAAAACTTTATGCTACATGTATACATTGTATATCACACATACAATATCCAACCCAAATCACGCATTCCACTCTCTTAGACCTTCCCCTAATACCTCCCCCTTTCAATTTCAGGTCTTTCCCTTCCCCTCCCCCTCCCCCCTTCTATCCCCCTCCCCCTCCCCCTCCCCCTCCCCCTCCTCCTTCTCCTCCTCCTTCTTCCTTGCATGAACAAACTACCAGCAGCCACACTCCTGAGGAAAACCTGGGAGCCTCCTCCAGGACCCATTAATTGCAAGTAGCCCCTCAGCCAGGAATGGAGCCTCATAAATCCCTCTCTCCTCTGTGATGGAATGTGGACAGCCCAAAATTTATGCAGGTCTCATGCAGGCAACAATCTTTGCTCAGAGTTCTTGCCTGTAATGTCATGGCATGTCCAGAAAGACAGCATTTCACAGGACTCCTCACACTCCTCTGCCTCTTAGTGTTTTCTTTCCTTGTCTACAATGTTTCTCACGCCTTGGGGTGTATGAGACACACATGCCTCATTATGTTGGAGCCCTCAACAGTCTTTCGTTTTCAGTACATTGACCAGTTATGACTTGGCACTGACGACTATCCACCCCAAAACAGTTTCCCAATTTCATATCTTATGTTGAGATCCTTGAACCAATTGGAATTGATTTGTGCAGGATGAGGGATAAGGGTATAGTTTCATTTTTTTTTCTCCTGCCAATATCTAATTTTTCCAGCAGGATTCTGTCTTTTGTCCAATGTGTATGCTTGGCCTCTTTGTAAAAGAGCTAGTGGATACTGTTGCACTCTCCATTCTACACCATCAATCTGTGTCTCCTTCTGTATCCGGTTCAGGCACACCAGTTTTATTGCTGTGGCTCTCTATAGAGTTACTTGAAATCAGTAACTAATACTTGTACCACTGTTCTTTTTTTTGCTCATGATTGCTTTGGCTACCGGGTTGTGTTAGTCGATTTTCTATTGCTGTGATAAGGTATCATAACCAAGGCAACTTATTAAAAAAATAAAAAGAGTTAATTTGGGATTGTGGCTCCAGAGGGCATCACAGCAGGCAATCATGGAAGCAAGTGCCAGTCAGAGTAGCCAGAACAACTAAGAGCTCACATTCAGAAGAGGGCAGAAAGTCATGAGTGTAAACTGGGAATCATGCTTGAATTTCAAACCTCAGCCTGCTCTGCCCTGACAGTGACATACTTTCTCCAACAAGGTCACAACACCTAAATCTACTCAAACAGCGCCATTGACTGGGGCCTAAATACTCAGACATCTGAGCCTATGGGGGCCACTCTCAATCAAACCACTGCTGGTCTCCTGGGCTCCCATTTCATATTTCTGTAAACAATGTCCCTTGAATTTTTATAGGCCTTTACAATAAAAATTAATAGCAACAACGTTCCCCCCAAACAACAACAACAACAACAACAACAAACCCCCAAAACTTCTGTGGTTACACGCTGGCTAGCTTGTGTTCACCGGCCCAGGCATGTCACAGATTCCTAGAGCTCACCTGGTGAAACTATGGGGGGTCAAAAAGTCACTGTCTTTTTAAAATAAGGGGGACCATAATGACGGTGAAAAGTTTAGCCTCTGCCAATTCCAGCTCAGGACAGATGAGATTGCAAAGACAGGGAACTCCTCTATGCATCTCCTGCAACTGAAAATGATTGATATATAATAAAATGAATAATTAGTTTATGCTCTGAGCAGCCTACTGGTCTCCTAATTGTGGAGCTTCCACAGGAACTGAAAGGTTATTTAATTAGCCCTAAATAAATAAATAGCACAAAATAATTATTTAATGCTCAGAACAGCCTACAGTTCACAGGAACTGATAGGAACTCCAGCTAACATAAAACAATTAATAAATGCCTTTAATCCTACCACTTGGGAAAGATGCAGAGTCAGGGCTACACAGAAAAATCCTGTCTCCATAAAAATAATAAATACATATCTGTATAAAAAGGAATATTTAGACTCTTACAATCTTTAATTAAATTCATACCTTTATCCTGATACTTGGGAGACAAGGACAAAAGACAAAAGGTTCCTTGTGAGTTCAAGGCTAGCCTAACCTACAAAACAAATCCAAAGAGCCTGGGCTACACAGAAAAACCTTATCTCAACGGAATTAATAATTATATCTCTATAAAAGAGTATATTTTTAACTCCCTACAATCTTGTTCTAATTTATCAACACAAAAATGTTTGTATAGTCAACGGTAATACAATGCATCCCTTTGGGGAATGTAACAATGTAGGAGACCTGAATACAAAGTGAACTGCTAAACTGGATCATGCTATGCCTACAATAACTTCAAATTGGACAGACGCTAGAGACTGCAATACACTGGAAGGCGCTTTATGCTTATGTTAACAGGAAAAAGAAAAGGGCTTTGGACCCCACCCAGAGTAATAAGTCTCAGATATGACAGGAGGAGACCTCCTGAATCACTTGGCTACAGACAAAAGAAAAGAAAACAAACAAACAAACAGGACAGGTAGCATAATGGCTGATCCCTCCACACAGGAGGGGAACAACTCTAAGCCTCACTGGGACATATACATGTCTCTAGCCAGAACTTCAGCTATACATGGCCAATAAATCCTTCCCTACAACATCCTCAAGACTTACCATGCCATTCTTTTAAATGGCATAGATAACCTGGTTTACAATCCAGACTGGCTTATGGGAGAAGGTCTTTTCTTCTGCTCATACAAAGAGCAGAAAACCCTCCTTGATTGATCTGTGCATCCTGCACATCTTATGCATTTATTATTTTAGGACTATATATTACTTGTGAGAAATTGTATGTTTTCAGAACAAAAGCACTGGACACCAGTGACGCTGGATCTACCTGGAGAAGAGTCATCCTCCAGGATGCTGAGACACAGACACAGTTATCCCAGCACCCTGCGTATTCAAGCCTCAGCTGCTTCCGTTGCTGTTCCTTCAAAGCTGCTCCCAGGACAGCTTCAAAGAAAGCCACTGATCCCAACTGGTACAGCCTTTCAGACCGTTCCAAGCAGGACTTCACTTAAGCCTAAAATTTCTCAACATTTATTGGCTGGACCACAAATGTTATTGCTAGCTTCTTCTAACCATATTTTTTTCAAATTTATTTGGGCTCCCCACAAGATACCCTAAGGCCCCAATTGAGCAGGATGTAACCTTAAGAGAAATGAAATCCTACATCCCTGAAGGTGGGGTGGATAAATTCTGGTTGTTCTAACGTGCTATGGAAGGTTGTTGTCTTTTAGGGGAATTAGTTACAAGTTATTAATGGTCATGTTCAGAGAGAAAACAAGGTTGCACTCAGGGATATCTCTATTTTCCTTTTCATTTCTCTGTCCTTCATTCTTTTTTTGGGTGAAGAGAAAGGGGCTGAAAAGAAAGAGGGGGAATATAGAAATATCTTATAGGAATAATAAGACAATAGGCAGATGATTGAATCTGCATTTCAACTTGGAGCTTTGTTATTTTGTTTACACTGTTATGGACTACTGTATATTGATACAGATGTAAGGTTTTCATTGGTATAACACACACATATATGTCTTTTGTTACACACACACACACACACACACACACACACATGTTTCTACTCTGATATGAGCATTGTACCCATAAAATTCATTTATAAATACAAGGTTTACTTGCAGTACTTTTAAAAACTCCTATTAGAATCTGTTTAGGATAGTTAAAAAATACAAGTCAATGGTTAGTTGATCAGACTCTTGGTCATGTCTGGTACTAGTTTAGTTTATCATACAAATATACATCATAAGTTAAACGGATGATAAATAGCTAGAAGCAAGCAATATTTGCCTATTCAAATTTACAATAAATAGATAGATACAATTATTCACTATGTAATGATAAATAGATAAAATTCTTCATAAACCTCAGAGACCTACAGAAGATGGCATTTAAAGATTTTTTTTCTTTTTTTTTTTTTTTTTTTTTTTTTACTATTTTAAAGATTCTTTGACTACAAGACATACCCACTCCTGGCAGAACCCTCAGCCTACTTCAAAGAAGATGACCATCATTGAAAAATCTCCAGTAGGAGATGGCATCAAATATGACAAGCAAGCCACTAGGGCAAAGAAAATGTCCTCATTTCTGCTGCAGACAGAATTCTGCCTAAAATGGGCAAGCTTGGATGCAGGTTAAGTTGACTGCCAGGCTGTGCCAAGACAGTGTAAGCAAGTCCTTAATAATTCCTAATTAACAAATATGTCTGTCAGATATACTGGGCCAGAAGGCTGAAGATGATGCTCTAACATTATAGAGATTGTTGGTGACTGTCCAGGCAGCAACATGCTTCTGTTATTTTTTTTAGAAGTTGCTAGCCTTCACTTCCTGTTTACTAAGGTAATTATATTTACTCCTTCTCAAGTCTCTGATAAGGTTGAAGACCAGATAGTTATAGTTTTTACAATTAAACTTAGTTGTTTAGGAGTTAAGAAGATGTTTTAAGGTCTAGATAGATGTTTTTAGGTTGATAAATATAAGATATAATAAAAATTTATTTGGGTACAAAACTTTAGACTCACCAAAATAGGATAGATAGTATTTCTCCTAAATTGCCAATACATATAATCTAAACACTATGCATGTAACTTTTATATATGGTATATGGTTTTCCTGATCATTTCATAACTTATATACATATGTGTATGTTTGTATGAGAGAGAGAGAGAGAGAGAGAGAGAGAGAGAGAGAGAGAGAGAGAGAGAGAGGAAGGCTCTTTACTGGGCTAAAATGGGAAGCCATGGGCATTGCCATGACTACTGAACCATCTCCTCTATCCATGTGATGTAAAGAATGTCCACCAATTAACCCTGACTGTCTAAATAAAGTCACCTACACACCTGAGCAGGGCAGAAATTAGGTAGACGTGGCCAAGGTTGCTGTGCTTGGAGGAGGAATAGAGGGTCACAGGAAGAAGGAGGGAGGGCAGTAGAGGGAGGACAGTAGAAGGAGACAGCAGAGGGAGGACAGCAGGTAGAGGAGAGAAAAGCCAGAACCACCATGGGTTAGTGTGAGAGAAGCACATGGCCAGATCAGCTAAGAGATTCTTGTTGTTTTTTTGTTTGTTTTCTTGGTGGAGTCTTCTAGGTCTCTTATGTGCAGAATCTTATTATCTGCAAATAAACGTGCTTTGACATTTTTTTCTATTGTATCCCTTTTTTGCTTTTCTTGTTCCATTGCTTTAGATAACATGTGCAGTACTGTAGTAAATAAGAGTAGAGAAAGTGAACACCCTTGTCTTTTTTCCTGATTTCCATGCAAATGTTTTGAATCTCATTTAATATAACATTGGCTATAGGTTTGTTATAATATCTGACCTTTATCATGTTGAAAATGTTTCTTCTTTTCCACGTTTCTTTGGGACTTTTATTTAATATTAAGGAATGTTGGATTTTGTCAGAAGGCTTTTCGTTTTTTTTTTTTAAGATTTATTTATTAAGTATACAGTATTGTCTGCTTGTAGGCCAGATGAGGGCATCAGGTTACATTATAGATGGTTCTGACCCACCATGTGGTTGCTGGGAATTGAACTCAGGACCTTTGGAAGAGCAGGCGGTGCTCTTAACTACTGAGCCATCTCTCCAGCCCCAGAAGGCATTTCTTCATCTACACAGATATATACTGAACTGTCTCTGCATCTCTATAATAAATCCAGATTGACTATAGTAAACTATCTTTTTTATTTCTTCTTGAGTTCAGTTTATAAGTTGTTGTTGTTGTTGTTGTTTTTTTTTTTTTTTTTTTTTGGTTTTTCGAGACAGGGTTTCTCTGTGTAGCCTTGGCTGTCCTGGACTCACTTTGTAGACCAGGCTGGCCTTGAACTCACAGCGATCCACCTGCCTCTGCCTCCCGAGTGCTGGGATTACAGGCATGCGCCACCACGCCCGGCAGTTTATAAATATTTTAAGAATTTTTGTGTGTGTACGTTCTGTGATTTTCATTGGTTGTTGCATGTGTGTGTGTGTGTGTGTGTGTGTGTGTGAGAGAGAGAGAGAGAGAGAGAGATATTGAACAACAGCTTCATAAAAAGTTTGTTAGTTTCCTCCTTTTTCTATTTCATGGAATAGTTTGAGAAGCATTAGGGTTAGTTTTCCTTTGATGGTTTGGTAAAGTTGCAGTCAATCATCGAAGTCTGGGCTTTTATTATTATTATTATTATTATTATTATTATTGTTGTTGTTGTTGTTGTTGTTGCTGCTGCTGCTGTTGTTATTATTATTAAGAGAATGCTTAATTACTGCTTAAATCTCAATATTTGTTACTGATATGTTTAAATTTTTAATCTCATTTTGGTAGGTCATATGCATGTAAAATTAATTCATTTCTCTTATGTTTTCCAGCTTAGCATAATGTAGACTTTTAAGGTAAGACCTAATGACTTTTAAAAATTGTATTGGTAACTGTTTTAATGGCTCCCTCTTCCTTTAAAATTATATTAATTTGGCCTCTCTTTTTATTTGGTTTGGCTAAAGGTTTGTACATTTTGTTTCTTTTTTTTTTTTAAGAGCTAACTCGTTCATTGATTCTGTATACTGATGTTTCTATGTTATTAATTTCTGCCTAATTTTTAATTCATTTCTATTTACTGATTTATGGGTAGGCTTGTTCTTCTTTTTCTAGGGCCCCAACGTGTGTCATTAAACTCTTTGTTTGAGACCTCTGATTTCTTGTTGTAGACAGAGCAATAAATCTCCCTCTTAGGAATGCTTTCATTGTATCCTGTAGTTTTGGGTACATTGTGTTTTCATTTTCATTTGATTCTAGGATTTTCAAAAGCTCCCTTTTTGATTTCTTTAAAAATTGATTTATCACCCGGTAGGGTGCTGTTTAATCTCCATGTGTTTGCCTGTGTTCTGGAGTTTCTCTATTGTTGGTTTATAGTCTTTTCCCATTGGGATCAGACAGAATACAAAGAACTCTTTCAATCTTCTCTAGCTTCTGAGACTTTTATGTACTAATATATCATTTATTTTTAAAAAGTTCTCTGGATTCCAGAGAATAGTTTGTATCATGCAGTATTTAAATGAAAATGTCTGTAGATGTCTGTTAAAGCTATTTGATTATGAGGTCATTTAAATACTTTTTGTCAAGAATACCTATCAGTCTGCGAGGACTGGATAGTAAAGTTACTGCTATTGTTATAGGGCTAATGTTTACCTTTAATATTTTTTTGTTTTATACAAATGGGTATGCATATGTCCAGAGCTTTTTTTTTTAACTATAGTGACCTCTTTTTTTTTAGTAAGCAATTTTGTTCTTAGACACTTTCACACATGAGTGAGATGCACTAGTCCCGCTCATCTTCCACTCCCCTGTCCTCCCTGCTCACCCTTTCTGCTCGCTGCACGTGTCTCTTGTGTGTTCACGCTGGCTTGTTCTGTCTGTGACCTGCTGAGACAGGTCAGGGGGGCGTCCTTGTGGTCCTGAGTCTGGAGCTGTATGTTGGAGCCTGCTGGGATCACCAGTGGGTACACAATGACAGACAGGAATTCTCCTCTTCCAGAATCCATTTCCAGAAGTCCAGCGGTGGAGGGGAAGGTCCTATCTGTTCTTTCCCCTTCACTGACCAACGGCTGGTAGAGCTGCTCTTGTATGGGCCTAGTTTATGTAACCATAGTTATTGAGATCTGTTGACTGACATGTTCACTCTGAGACTAAAGAACGGCACTTGCCAGCCGGTCACCCATCTTACACTTACATCTCTTACACACCTCCCGTCTCCTCCTCTGCAGTGTGCTCTGGGCCTAGGGGTGGTAGTGTAAATGTCTTGTTTGGGGTGGATGCATATTTGTTGCTTATTTTGTGCATCTAGGATAGATATGAGCCTCTGCACTCACCACTGTTCATTGTATTTTATATGTTTGTTTGTTTCTTTTGTTTTATTTTATTTTTGATACAGGGTTTTTCTTGTGTAACCTTGGATGTCCTGGATTCACATTGTAGACCATGCTGGCCTGGAACTCACAGAGATCTGCCTGCTTCTGTCTCCCTGAGCGCTGGGATTACAGATGTGCACCGCTGTGCCCGATCACCATGGTTCATAGTAAAGACAGGTTTCTCTGATTAAGGCTTTTGTTTATGACGGTAAGTAGAGGTATTTAGAAGGCAGTTTATGTGGTGGCGCACGCCTTTAATCTCAGCACTTGGGAGACAGAGGCAGGTGCATCGCAGTGAGTTCAAGGCCAGCCTGGTCTACAAAGTGAGTCCAGGTTAGCCAAGGCTAACATAGAGAGACTCTGTCTTGAAAAACAACAGCAAAACAACAACAAAAAAACAAAAAAAAATGCATAGAAGGCAGTTTATTGCTGTGTCAGTTTAGTCCCCTGGATGTATTTCTCCTCTAATCAGTATGAAGTGACTTTTAATATTTTTCTCACTATTTTTGGCTTGAAGTATATTTTATTAGGTATTAAAACAGCAATACCTGATTATTTCTTAAGACTATTTGTTGACTTTAATTTATATATATCATAAATATAAAATATATTTATTTATTATTCCATATATGTTTATATATATATACATATATATAATATATTATCAATTCTGAAGGGGTATTGTTGGTATAGTGTTAGTGGTATGAACGGCTGTTTCCATCCTTTCACTCTGAGATAGTGTATTTTTGGTAGTGAAATGTGCTTCTTGGAAGCAAAGAATGGATGGGTCCTGCTTTTTTTTCCTTCCTTCCTTCCATCCTTCCCTTCTTCCTTTCTTCTTTCCTTTCTTTCTTTTCTAACTCTCCACTCTTAAGTCTTTTGATTGGGGTACTGAAGTCATTAATACCCAGTCCCTATTGGAAGTGATGTGATTTGCTCCTGTCGTAGTGTTGTTTGTTGTTTGTCTTTCTTCCCCTCTTGTTTAGCTATTATTTAGTGAGGCTTATTCTTTCCTTGTGATCTCATGGGTGGATTTGTTTTCCTCTTTATCTGAAGGATTCTGTAAGTGTCTTCTGTAGATCTAGCTTAATAGTAATAAATTCCTTAATTCCTTTCCACAAACAGATTTATTATTACCATGGAGATTTTTAATTTTTCCTTTAATCACAAAGGGTTTTTCTGGGTGCCATAGTCTAGATTGGCAGTTACTGTCTTTCAAAACTTGAAGTGCATCATTCTACGTCCTCCTCACTTTTAAATTTTTATTAATTAAATGTCTGTAATTCTAATGGCCCTACTTTTATAAGTGATGTGTGTTTTTTTTCTTGCTGCTGTAAGTACACTTTTCTTCCTTCCTTTGTACCCTTAGTGTTTTAATTATATGATGAAGGGAGGTTTTTCCTTGGATCTTGTCTGTTTGCTCTCCTAAATGCCTCCTTTACCTGACTCTGGACAATTTTCTACTATGACTTTTTTTTCTCTATTATTTTTTAAGTGGCTTCTAAGCCTTTGGGAGATTCTTCTTTGAATGTTGTTATATGTTGACTTGCTTTCTCAGAGTGTCCCGTGCATCTTTGGCTTCTACTGTTCCATTCCCTCTATCTTGTCTTCAGGCTCTGAACCTCTTCTTGATCCATTTTTAATTGGCAAGACTTTTGTAGACATTTTTGATTTTATAAATCAAATTATGTTTGTCATTCATAGCATTCCAGTTTGGTTTTTCTTCAGTATTTCTATCCTTTGCTTGAATTTCTGCTTCATGTCTTGTATCACCTTCCTGTTTCTCTCAGTTGTTCATTTTTCTCATTCAGAAGCTTATTTTATTCTTCCATGTCTTTGAATATACAACCTACTTACAATCCTTCCTCTGAATTCTCTAGGATTTCCTCTAACTCCCTCTCACTAGATATCATTACTGTAGCATTAGTAATTCTTCCCACCCTCTTTCTTGTGTGTGTGTGTGTGTGTGTGTGTGTGTGTGTGTGTGTGAGAGAGAGAGAGAGAGAGAGTTGTATGTGAGTGTGTGAGTATCTGTGTGAGTGTGTGAGTGAGTTGTGTGTGAGTGTGTATGTAAGTGTATATGAGTGTGTGTGTGTGTGTGTATGTGTGTGTGTGTGTGTTTCATACATTATGTTACAGCATTGGGATTCATGCATTTGATATTTTTGTTTCAGGAGGGTTGCCTTGGGATTAGTTTTGCTATGTTGTTTTGGTCAAAGTTATTTTATTAATTAATTAATTAATTAATTTACTTTCCATTCTGATCTCAGTTTCCCCTCTTTCCTCCTCTCCCAGTCCCCCCCCCCCAATCACACCATCCACCCCTCCTCCCTTTCTCTTCAGAAACGGGGAAGGCCTCCCGTGGATATCAACCAGCCTTGACATACCAAATTGCATAAGACTAGACACATCTCCTTTTGAGAATAGAAGAGGCATCCCAGTTAGCGGAAAGGGTCCCAAAGGGTCACAGACAGCTCCTGCTCCTGCTGTTAGGAATCCCACATTAAGACTAAGCTGCGTACCTGTTGCATATATGCAGCCGGCTAGGTTTGTACCATGCATGCTCTCTGCTTGGTTCTGTCTTTGCACGCCTCCCTGGTCCCAGGTGTGTTGATTCTGTAGGTTTTCTTGAGGTGGTGTCCTTAAACCCTTTGGCTCCTTCAATGCCTCCTTCCCCTCTTACCCTGGATTCCTCAGTGTTTGGCTATGGGTCTCTGCATCTGTTTCCATAAGTTTCTGGGTGAAGCCTCTCCGATGATAGTTAGGCAAGGCTCCTATCTACCAGTATAGCAGAATATCATTACAGTGTCAGGGGTTGGCTCCCTCTCATGGCATAGGTCTCAAGCTGGGAGAGTCACTGGTTGCACACTCCCTCAAGTTCTGCTACATCCTTACCACTGCACAGCTTGTAGGTAGGACAAGTTGTAGATGGAAGATTTCATGGCTGGGTTGGTGTCCCAATCACTCAATTAGAAGTCTTGCCTGGTTACAGGAGATGGTAGGTTCAGGGTCTATATCCCCCACTGCTATGAGTCTGAGCTAGGGTCACCCTTATAGATTCCTGGGAGTTTCTCTTGCCCTAGGTTTCTAGCTAGGTTCCAGAGATGCCCCCTCCCAGTTAGTCGATCCCAGTACTCTCCACCTCAATTCTCACCCCCTACCTGATCCCTGCAGCTCCTGTCCTATCCCCTCCCTCACCCAGTCCTCTCCTCCTCTTCCACCCACAATATCTACTCTGTTTACCTTACTCAATGAGATTCAAGCATTGTCATTTAACCCTCCTTGCTATCTAGCTTCTTCGGGTCTGTGGATTGTCGTATGTTTATCCTATACTTTATGGCTAATAGCCACTTAAAAGTGAGTACATATCATGTTTGCCTTTCCAGGTCTGTGTTATTCCACGCAGAATGATCTTTTCTAGTTCCATGCATTTGCCTGCACATTTCATGAGGTCCTTGTTTTTAATAGCTGAGTAATACTCCATTGTGTTAAATGCACTACATTTTCTTTATCCATTTTTGGTTGAGGGACATCTAGGTTGGTTCTGGATTCTTGTTATTATGAATAAAGCTACTGTGAACATAGTTGAGCAAATGTCCTTGTTGTATGGTGGAGCATCTTTTGGGTATATGCCCAGGGGTGATATAGCTGGGTCTTGAAGTAGCACTATTTCCAGTTTTCTGAGAAAGTGCCAGATTAATTTCCAAAGTAGTTGTACATGTTTGCACTCGCACCAGCAATGGAGGAATGTTTTCCTTGCTCCACACCTCTGTAGCATATGCTGTTAGTTGAGTTTTTAATGTAGCCATTCTGACGGGTGTCAGATGAAATCTCAAAGTCATTTTGATTTGCATTTCTCTGATGGCTAAAGACGTTGAACATTTTTTTAAGTGTTTCTGGGCCACTAGAGATTTGTCTGTGGAGAATTCTCTGTTGGGATCTGTACCCATATTTAATTAGGTTATTTGGTTTCTTGATGTCGAGTTTTTTTAGTTCTTTATATATTTTGGATATCAGCCTTCTGTCAGATGGGAAGTTGGTGAAGATCTTTTCCCATTCTGTAAGCTTCCATTTTATCCTATTGATAGTATCCTTTGCCTTACAGAACATTTTCAGTTTTATAAGGTCCCATTTATTAATTGTTGCTCTTAGTGCCTGAGCTATTATTGGTGTTCTTCTCAGGAGGTTGTCTCCTGTGCCTACACATTCAGGATTATTCCCTCACTTTTTATTCTATCAGGTATAATATATTTGGTTTTATGTTGAAGTCTTTGATCCACTTGGACTTGAGTTTTGTGCAGGGTGATAAATATAGATCTATTTGCATTCTTTTACATTCAGACATCCAGTTAGACCACCACCATTTAATGAAGATGCTTTCTTTTTCTCATTGTATAATTTTGTCAACTTTATCAAAACTCAAGGGTCCATAGGTATGTGGATTTACTTCTGGGTCTTCAATTTGATTCTATTGATCAATCTGTCCATTTTTATGACAATACCATGCAGCTTTTATTACTATATTGCTCTGTAATGCAGCTTGAAATCAGGGATGGTGAGACCTCCAGCAGTTCTTTTATCATAATTGTTTTAGCTATCTTGGGGTTTTTGTTATTCCATATGAAGTTGAGTATTGTTCTTTAAAGGTCTGTAAAAATTGTGTTGGAATTCTGGTAGGAATTGGGTTGAATCTGTAAATTGTTTTTTGTAAGATAGCCTTTTCACTATGTTAATCCTACTGATTTATGAGCATGGGAGATCTTTCCATAGTCTGGTATCTTCTTCAATTTATTTTTTCAGAGACTTAAAGCTGTCATACAGATCTTTCACTTGCCTCCTTAGAGTTGTACCAAGATACTTTATATTATTTGTGGCTATTGTGAAGAGTGTTGTTTCCCTAGTTTCTTCTGTCCAGCCACTTTGCTGATGGTGTTTATCAGCTGGAGGATTTCTCTTGTGGAATTTTTGAGGACCTTCATATCATCTGCAAATAAGGATACTTTGACCATCTCCTTTCTGATTTGTATCCTCTTGACCCCCTTTAGTTGTCTTATTGCTCTAGGTAGAACTTCTAGTGCTATATTGAGGAGATATGGAGAGTGGGCAGCCTTGTGGTGTCCCTGATTTCAGTGGCATTGCTTTGAGTTGCTCCATTTAATTTGATGTTAGCTACTAGCATGTTGCATATAGCCTTTATTATGTTAGGTATGGGCCTTGTATGTTTGTTCTCTCTAAGACTTTTATCAAGAAGGAGTGTTGAACTTTGTCAAAGATTTTTTTCTGCATCTAATGAAATGATCATGTGATTTTTTTTCAGTTTGTTTATATGGTGGATTTTCCTATGTTGCACCATCTCTGCATGCCTGGGATGAAGCCTACTTGATCATTGTGGATGATGTATTTGAAGAGTTCTTGGATTCAGTTTGTGAGTATTTTATTGAGTATTTTGGCATCTATGTTCATAACTGAAATTAGTCTGAAATTCTCTTTCTTTGTTGAGTCTTTGTGTCAGGTGACTGTGGCCTCACTGAATGAGTTTGGCAATTTTCCTTCTGTTTCTATCGTGTGGAATAGTTTGAGGAACTGGTATTAGCTCTTCTTTGAAAAACTAGTAGAATTCTGCACTAAAACTATCTGGCTCTGGGGATTTTTTGGTTGGCAGACTTTTAATGACTGCTTCAATTTCCTTAGGGGTTATGGAACCATTTAAATTTTTTACCTGATCTTGAATAACGAGGATGCTAACTTTAGAATGGACTAACCCACAGAAGGAATCACAGCTGAGGAGACTATTGGGATGAGAGGTGAGGGCTGGCTGGAGACTGGAAGTTGAGGTATGATGTTAAAGTATGCATCTTGGCTTCATACTATTTTTTGTCTCTCTTTGTCCCACTGCCTGCTCCCTGCCATAACATTGTGCCTCATCTGGCATGGAATGGTGGCAAGAGATCATGGACTCAAAACTGTGAAATGGAGCTAAACTCAGTCTTTCCTCCCTGAAATTGTTTTCTAAGGTATGTGTCATGGCAACAGGAAAACATTAACCCACACAAAATATAAGCTGAGCAGACAGAAACAAGAAGCAAGATAACATGGAGCATTTGTTTGTTCCAGGAGCGTCAGGAGTGAGTTGGTGTTGGCCTGGGATGTTTGGAGCATAAAGAAAGGGGCCAATAGAGGATGAGAGTGTCCATCTTGGGTCCTCTAACTGTAGGTACTCTCCAAGTCTACACGAACAGCTCAATAGATTCCCTTCAACTCTTTTAAACCTTAGCTCAAATACAAACTCTTCCTTGTGGATCTTCCCATGGTAAACATGAGAGAGTTTCTGTGCTGAGGCTAAGCCTGGCTGTGGGAATAGATGGGAGGTTTGGTTTGGATCACACAGTCTTTCAGATCAATTTCAAATTGCCTTTGTTCTCTACACCAAAAGTTTGTTGACAAATGGAAAGGAAGTAAGGAGTCTAAATAGAATTAGGCTCCTGGGTCACAGGTAGTCAATTCAGGTTTCTCAGCTGTGTATTGGTCTTCCTGGAGACAGCCTCTCTCGAGGTGCTGAAGGTGACATTGTTTGTTTCCCTGAGATAGGCTTCTTGAAAAATTGGGGGCTGGAAATAGGACATTAGGGAGCACTGGGAAGCTGTGTGGACATTAGTTACTAGTTCTGTCTTTGTCAGTGACTCCCTTGAGGTTTAGTAACAGCATGGACACAGAACAGTGTCTGACACATTATCTGGATATGCTCAGAATTATTAAGTACTTAAAAATCATTTAGAAGAAGAGATTAAAATATCCCCTCCCAAACAGAGTCTCCTTTTCCTACATGCCTAATGTCATAGAAGAAGACAAATTCTGCACTGTGGACTACCCACTAAGGTTTTATTCCACATTTTTTCTGTGTTTTCATTTTTCCTATTAAAACATTAGGCTACGATCGAAAGTTCTTTAGCAGCATGCACTTATCTAAAGTTTGATTCTGTGACTCATGAGTGACAGCTCTTACAACTTTTCCTGAGTGAAATTCCCCCAAAGTACTTATTGATCTATCAATTGCTCCAAATGTCAGTTAACATTTATAAGCTATTACCACGAGATATGATAATACCTCTCCAGAACACCGTTGCTTTATGTCCACACCTGAGAGGGAGAGTTGTGCGAGGTTTTTTTTTTTCAAGATAAAACAAAATCCATAAACTAGACATATAACAATCCCCACCCTGTAAATTCCTTCCTAATAGTCATCTGAGTTTGTGAGAATCATTTAACAAAATTTCAGATTGTAAAAGAGAATTTCAAATCACACACAAATATCAACTACATATTCTGAGCAATTCCTGAATAAGTCAGGAAGTTTTTGAAGCACGTTCATATTTTGAACCCTTCTTCTCCATATGGTTGCTGTCTGATTAAAGTTCCCCTTCATCCAATTTCTCCTCCCCTCCCTACCCACCTAGGTCCACCCCCTTTCTGCCTCTCATTAGAAAGCAAACAGGGAAAACGATGATGATGATGGCAATGATGATGATGATAAATAAAACAAAACACACAGAAATAGGACAAAATAAACACAAAAGAAAGAGCCTAAGAAAGGGCACATAAAAAAGGTGAGGGGGATTGCTGAAGAGATGGCTCAGAAGTTAAGAGCACTATCTGTTCTTTCAAAGGTCATGAGTTCAATTCCCAGCACTCATATGGTGGCTCACAACCATCTATAATGAGATCTGGTGCCCTCTTCTGGCATGCAGGCACACATGCAGGCCGAATACTGTATAAATAATAAATAAATCTTTTTTTAAAAAGGAAAGAGAAGGCACAAGAAACAGTTATAGATGCAGAGACACACTCATACACTCAGGAATCTCATAAATGTGCAAAAGCTGATATCTATAATAGATACGCAAAAAATAACAATAAACAAGTAAAATAAAATAAGGGGAAAAAACCAAACCAAAGAAACAACAGCCCTGGTCCAACATTATGAGGCAAGCAACCTCCAAAGATGCCATTGAGTTTGTTTTCTGTTGGCTTGCATGTGTGTCAGGCCTATTGATTTTTGGGCCTTGTTTCCTTGGTGGCCTCCATCCCCTCTGGCTCTTTTGCCCTTTCTGTCTCCTAGTCCACAGGGTTCCCTGAGCCCTGAAGGGAGGGATTTGATGGAGACATCCCATTTAGGGCTGAGTATTCCAAGTCTCACACTCTCTGCATATTGTCTGGCTGTGAGTTCTGTATTTGTTCTGTCTGCTGCTAGAGGAAGCGTCTTCGATGATGGCTAATCCAGATTCTGATTTATGATAATAGCATAATTTTATTAGGAGTCATTTTATTGCTATGTTACTTTAGTAGAACAGTAGTATTGGCTTTTTACCCTAAGCCCCTGGGCTATCTAGTGTTAGGTTCTTGATCACCCAAGCACCACTGGGTTATGGGCTCCATTTGTACTGTGGGCCCTTAAGTAAAACCAGATATTGGTTGGTTACTCCCACAAGATTTTTGCCACCAGTGCTCTCGCATATCTTGTGGGCAGGACACCATTGTAGATTGAAGGTTTTGTAGCTGGGTTTTGGTACTTACATTTCTCTGTTGGCAATGGACAGAGTACTTTCCTATACCAAAGGCAGTACTCCATGAGGTGAAGGCTCTAGGTAGTTACCAGCTTGACTTCTCAATGTTCAATGGGTTGTATAGGTTTTATTTTCAGCAACAGGATCTTGTCTCAGGTTGTGGGAAGCAACATATAGTTTTGGAAACAGCCTGAGTTGTTTAGGGGTTCCCATTGGACTCATTTGGCCAATAAATAAATTCAATGTTACCCATTCCTGATACTGGAAGCCTAATTTGGTTATAAGAGGTGTCCATCTGGGGCTCTGTCTCCCCACTATTTGGTAGCTTCATTTGGATTTTATATATATATATATATATATATATATATATATATATATTCTTCTACTGTATTAGGTAAACTTTGAAGATTTTAAAGTTAGGCTAAATGAATTTTGTCCTATGATATTGACACAAGACTTTGGGGCCAAGGAGTACAGTGTAGTCATCTGAATAGGATGTGTCCCATATTCTCAGGCATTTTAGTACTTGGTCCCCAGTTGGTAACAGTTTGGACAGGTTTAGGAGATGTGGTCCTGCGGAAGAAGTATGTCACTGGGGGAAGACTTTGAGGTTTCAGAAACCCGACATTGTTTTGGATGTGCTGTCTGTGCTGGGTGTGTGTGGTTCAGGTTGTGATCTCTCAGTTTCTAGCTGCCATGCCTGTTACCTGCTGCCACCACCCTCTGAAACTGTAACCCCCAGTAACACTCTCTTTGACAGGATGTCTTGGTAGTGTTGTTTTATTATAGCAATAAGAAAGTAACTGACACACTTGACCTTTGCTTTTTAGTTGTCTTGGTTATTTGAACTGCTTTGGCATATTTCTGAGTGAACTTACTGAGGCAGAATGTCAGTATCCCACCTTGTCTCATTAGGGCAAAACAAGAAACATATTGAAGTAAATTTTAACTAGAAGAATGATTTTCTAGACATATCAGAGAACATAATATACTTAAACCACTAAGAAAGTGTGCTGGCATTGGCTAGAACACATGAAAGTCCAGAGTTAGGCCAGTTAAAGGCTTAGCACAGATAAGTGCATCCACTTTCTTTGCCATTGGCTCCTGTGGTGGTTTGAATGAAAATAGTCCTCATCAGCTCATATATTTGAATACTTAGTCCCCAGATAGTGGAACTGTTTGGGAAGGATTAGGAGGGTGGCCTTGCTGTGGGAGATGTGTCACTGAGGGTGGGCCTTGGAGCTTCAAAAGACTCAAGCCGTTTCTAATGTCTATCATTCTGCCTCCTGGTTTTACCTCGGATGTGAGTTCTCAGCTACTGCTCCAGAGCCATGCGTGCCTGCTTCCTTTCATGATGGTCATGGACTCTAAATCTCTGGAACTATAAACCCCAAATTGTTCTCTTTTATAAGTTGCCTTGGTAATGGCGTTTTGTCACAGCAGTTGAAAAGAAACTAAGGCAGTTTCTATTCTCTGACTATGCCATATGTTACCCTTATCCTTAAGATGGAATCATGGGACTGTGGTACCTTCTGCACCTCATATCCATGTAACCCAGCAACCCAGGGACAACAACAACAAAATGCTGGATATTTTCCAGTATTCTCTCTTGAGATGGAGAAAATACCTCCCAGATGCACTTAAAATGTCATATGGACACTCGTAAACTATCTCATCATCAGACTATGCCATCCTGTGAAACTGAGTTTAGTCCCCCCCCCCCACACACACACCCATCCCAGGGCTGCCATGTAATGTAGGGGCATAAAACAGTGGTCAGAGCAGGCACCGTTATATTCAACTGTACTATCATTGTGCCATGACAACGTAGAAAACTCTCAAACAAAACTATAATATTTTTAGCTAAACTGAAGCTTCTTTATTTCGAATTTATTCAAAATAACAGCAACAGCAGAAATAGCAAAGAAAGATAACAATTTTGAATCTTAGTGAGGTATTAGCCAAACACACAAAGTTAGGTTCAAGATAGAAGGCCTCAAGAGATTAATATATATTTTACTAGACTGGTAAAACATAGATAGGTTCCACTCTCTCAAAACCCTTACTTGAGGATGCTGTGATAAGAAAAGCAAGATGTGACTGTCTAACCACAGTATTGGTGGGACAACATAAAAAAAAATCAGGTATGTGATTTGAAAGTAGTTTTAGAACTAGACCAAGAGTACAACTTCTGAGTGGAAGTTTTAAAGAATGGAACAACATACAAACCGAAAGAAAAATTTAATCATGTAACTGTTGTCTGTGGTTCCTTAACCAATTAAATTATGAATTCATTAAATGAATGCACCTTTCTTACCAGCCAATTACCCTAAGCAGCAGGGAAAGGAGATTAAGGAGAACAAGAAACTTTCTTGGTATCAGTTCCACATGGCGAATTCCTTGGCGAATCCCTTGGTGTAATTCTCTGGGAATCTAACAGATCCTTTACCTGACAGAAGAAGCTGCACCCTCCGTCTTCTGAACCTACAACCTCTCTCCCATCCTCACTGCTCACCCCTCAACCCCCCATCTCTCTCTGGTCCCTTCCTCCCATTTGGATGGTCATTTTGCAATACAATAGCCCAGCCAGTGTCCCTGGCCTGGTCTTCAATCCTGGGCCCTTATGACTCTTCTCAGTCTATCACAGATGTTTATCTCAGTGGGGTCTCAATGGGGTCAAGCCTCCCAAGACTGCTTTCACCTTGGGCCCCCATCTAAGGCAAGGTCACACTCCTTCCCCATATAACCACAACAAGCTCCTCTGGAATATGTGTCAAAATCAAATCTCTGAGTTGAAGAAAAATTTGGGACTGAGGGCTTCGCTGACTGGCAGAGCGCTTTGCAGAACCAGTGACGTCCTGGGTTTGATATTCAGCACCTGCCAGAGCAGAATCAACACTAACAAAACACAGAAGGAAAAGCTTAGCCCACAAAAACATGGTACATGAGAATAAGTACCAAGCTATACCTCGATAAAGCTAGGCATGTCCAGGAACAAACAAACAAAGTGAATATTAGGTACACACACACACACACACACACACACACACACACACACACACACACACACACACACACCCTGGGAAGAATAAGTTTTCTTATGAAGCAGAAGCCATCAGGCTGGCCTTGTGATTTCTTTCTCTAAGAGCTGACTCCACATCGAAGCTTCTACTCATGGCTTTGGGGCTCTGATCAGACGGCGTGAAGCAGCAGCAGTGACTTTGTGACAGGGTGCGCTAATAGGTCTCATCTACAAGGGGGCAAGGAGCAAGCAGGCTTAGACTTGTGACCAGTGAAGACCCGGTAGTCATCCTATGAGGCAGGACAGGTGACTGGATCACTTCTATGGTTTGCAAACATCCATGCTTTGGTTGAAATGGCTTCCTGTGAGGTTCCTTATGTTTAACATAAGAACACTCCATTCAGTGTCAGGTGAGGGGCTGGTTCTCAGAGACTACCAATCTCTCCCTCAGTTACCTAAGAGAAAGTTATGTCATGATACAAAAGCCCACGTACCCTATTTGGAAATTCTGGTACTGCTGTGTAGTAGTTATAAAATTATTTTTAGTTCTCTTCAAACACAATGAGTGAGGTATCATTACAGGTGATGAGAGAAACATCCTGAGAGTGGATAGTCTTCCAAATTCTGGCACAAGCTATGTGCCAGAGACACACTGCATCCTTCATCCCTCTAACTTTAAATCTTACTGACAAACGTGGGTACCATCTCAGACACTTGCTCTTTTCTATTGTAAGCACAAAATGGGAATTGTAAACATCACTTGCAGTAGTAGCAATAGCAGCAATAACACAGAAATCAGATTCTGATAAGAAAGCATTTAAGATGCTATGAAGCGTTCCTTGTCTCAGTCTTAAGGATTGCTGCATGTTTATATAATGCTCTTCCTTTTTGTTGTTGTTGCTGTTCATGAGCTGATCCAAACTAATTGGTTAGAATTAGATTGTTTTCCATACATTTCCAGTCCCACTGATGAGTAAAATTTATGTAACAAGTTTCTCCAAAATGTAGCAAGGAGCCCACCTGTGATACTGTAAGCCAACAATCAGAGAATAAGGTGGCCTAATGAGACAGCACATGGTTCTCCACTCCTGACCTCTTTATATGTCTGCAGTGATGACCTGGGACCTCAAGGGAACATAGTGGCTACTTTGGATGACAGTTCTTTCAGGTTTCCTTTTCTTACATTACATAGAAGATGCCACCTGGGCAGTAACAGCTCCCATGAGTCAGTTCTGTCTTTTACAAATTCTACCTCGGGGCTGTCCATAAGGGTCATGACTTCTTAAAGAAAGGTTGAGTCCTCAACATGATAATCTTCTCTTACATTAATTACCCTGGGTTCTTGGTTTTGCATTGCCTTCTGGGATGTGGAAGCAACAGAAGAGTAAAGTGTTAAAGTAGATTAAGGGATTGGAGGAGGTGAAACAACCCAACCCGGCAGCAGAGATAAGGAGTCATTCAAGCGCCAACGAGCTGAGCCATCTCCCCAGCCTTTGAAAAAGTGGTCAAAGTCATTGGATCATGTCTGACAGATAGCTGACTGGTGTCTCTCCGTGGGCCATGGCCTTCTTCACGAGTGCCAGTTCCAGTGCAGGTTTGGCCTTGTTTTCACAACCCAGATCATCAGAGTCCCATTCCCACCCAACCACCGGCACACCCCTGCGGCAGCTTCTGCAGGAGGTCATGTCATCTCATCGTAACTGGGCTGTATTGACCCTGTCTTACCATATTTGGCTTTGATTCATTCACCAATGTTCTTTAAGAGTAGAACTCTCATATACCTTTCAGATCTCTAGCAAGTCTAGATCTCTAGCAAGACCACTGAGACAGAGGGGTGTCGGACACAGCAGACTTCACATAAATGTAATCATCTCCACTCTCCAGTAAAGCAAAAATAGTTGCTCTTATCAACCATCTTTTTAAGTGGTGCTTCCTGGTATCTTCCTCTTGGGAAAGAAAATCTCTGTGGGAGATCCCTCAGACCAAAATAAAGTCATTTGTGACATTATTAATGCTTACATGAATATTACTAATCAGCTTAATAGCACGAAGACGGTTTTTCTGAGTGAAAACACTGTAGCACGGTTAAAGCCTCCTTAATTACCCAGTGGGAGACTCTTGGTTTTCTGACCAACACTACAGACAATCCAGTTGTTTTCTCAGTGAAATTAGCACCACTTGAAGCTGTGGCTCCTTGCTTAAAACTGCTAGCTAAAAAACCTCTTTTGTCACCCACTCTCTTCTGTTTGTTCCATTTTGTTAGAAGGTTTTACATTATAAGCAATTAGAGCTGTACCTTGTGTTTCTTTCACCCTTTTTGTGGTCAGCTTCTATGTCTGGGTTTTGCTAATTTCGTCTGATGTGTCTGTATCTATTAGGGATGGAAATTGTTCCTTAACTGCCTGGTCCAAGCTATTTCCTCCTGCTCCCTGGTCCCATTTCCCTACTTTAGAAGACCATTGCTTTGTTTTCACATGACTCCTTTTACATAACCTCTCACCTTTCTAGGTGAGGCTTTTCATTTCAGTCTAGACTTAAAAACAAGGCTCACACACTCCTATTTACACACAACCCTTTGTTTCTGATAACTTCCTGTTCTCTGCCTTTTGGTTCTTTTCAGGTAGCCGACACAGGGACCTGACATTTTCATAGCAATACACTTTCTAGAGCTCTGACTTTCAGGCTTCTGGTATAACGTGAAGCTTTTATTGCATTTCATTAAAATGCTTCAACACGGTTTCTCTTAGGTCTTATCCAGCATCTAACCTGCACAGCTGGATGCCTAGCATTATTGGTTGGATGTGTTTGTCTATTAAAACTTTAAAAACCAGCCCTACTTATGTCCATAATTCCTGCTTATTTTATTGTCATATAAGCATGTAAGTATTATGCTCATAAAATGATAGTGCATGGGAAGGAGGCTAAATGTGAAGGCAGAGGCCAGAGATAAATTCTATCATGGCATGAAGGTGACATCTTCACCCTCCTCCAAGTTCAGGCCTTCATGTTGAAAAAAAAAAAAAGACTGGTTAACTTTGCACAGATAATGTAAGAGTCGAAGGCATTATGAGGCAAGTGAATACACTTCTAAGGTCTTTCGTTTACAGTTCTAGCCAAGGGAATGTCACATGGCATTAGGGAAGTGTGTTGAGATACTTTTAGGCAAAAGGTTAATACATATTCAAGAGCAAGTGCATACTACCTCTTCAGCAATGTTGGAGTCTGCAATGCTCTTCGGCAGTAAGTCTCAATGTAAAGGAGGGGATTGCTTCCACAGCTGCTGTCGATCTGTGTGTGCAAGAGGCACAGAGAAGAGCATTTCACAGCATTCCTCTCCATCCTCCAGTTATTACATTCTTTATGTACTCTTTTCTGAACCTTGGGCGGCTGGGAGTTGATATAGATGGTGGATTTATGGCGGAACAATCAACAGTTGCCAATTTATAGCCCTTTGAACAGCTAGCAGCTCTGCAATAAAAAGCTTCTCTGACCAAGGTTGACAAAAGCACATATCTATGGATATAAAAAGGAAGCCTTTTCTTTCTCTTTCCATCTTTTACTCTTCACTTGGTGTTTATTTCCTAGCACCTTTCAGGGTTTTTTAATCGTGAAACTGTTGGGGTTTTTTTTTCCCACTTTCATAGTAAAAGAGATTATAAAAAGCAAATAAATCACATAGTGACTCAAGTGAAATGCTTCTATTCCTCTTTCAAATAGTAGTTTAGAAGTAGGTAGGTAGTCTGGGGGATGAGTATCCTCTCTTGTCCAAGTAACTGTTTGGGAAATCCCCTCACTGCCCTTCCTGGCCACAGCACAGGTAGCAGATAGAAGCCCATGTTCCGTCTACCCTTCAGGCCAAAGAGAAAGCCAAGATGAGATGCAGGTGTCATCTTGTGGTTTTAAGGAATGATACCACAGAGACGTCCCCTCTGGGGTTGTACATCCTGAAACGATGGTGGTACATCAATGAAGAACCCCTCCAGGGTTGTACACCCTGAAATGATGGTGTTACATCAATGAAGAACCCCTCCGGGTTGTACACCCTGAAATGATGGTGGTGCATCAATGAAGAACCTCACCAGAAAGCCGAACTGAAGCTCAATAGACTAATTTGAGTTGGAGATAATATAGGTATCTGAAAGATTTAAACCCTGGATAAAGGGATGGCAGAGAGGTAGATGGAAAACAGCACTGCTGAAATACAAGGAAGGATTGTTGACAGTAGGAAGTACCTGATGTGGAAGCAAATAAAAGAGAAGGCATCTATACAGATAGATAAAATTTGGCCTCAGCATTCATGTGCCAGTTTATTATCTCTGATCAAGTTGTCCGTGTGATAGAAAACATCTTGTCTTTCACAGCTTCTGACTCTTACTGAAAACCAAAGTTAGATGTTGGACATTTTTTTTTCACCCACACCACCATTTAAAAGAAATGCCAAAAAGGAATAGGAATTTTTTTGATATTCAAATTCTACACTTTGTAAAATAAATGATATTGAGGCTTTTTCTTTATGAAGAAAATTTAGGATTCAGCAATTATTTAAATCATACTTTTATAGACATACATGCTAGCCTATTATTCTTCATAGATGTCCATGTATTTCTACATATATGCTTATCTGTCATTAACTTTTATTCAACAGTGTTTATTTTTATGCAACATGAAGCACTCAGACAGGATCCAATAGCAAAGCTGGCATGAGTGGGGCCAGAGAATGCAGTTTTTAAAAAAGCTTATGCTGAGCTAACCATATGCTGTTTGAATTTCTTAGTCACTCACATACATGAAAATTGTATGTTGAGGACAACAGAAACACTACAGCTTTGCTTCTGGATGATAATCTCCCCTGACTCTTTAAAAAAAAATATTGCTTCCTTCCAAGAGTTACTGAGACAAAATTCAAAAAAATCTTTCAGACAAATGGGTGAGGTTTAAGCTGTCTCATCAGAGAGGCACTGCAATATCTGTATTAGTATGCAGCACCCCAAGGTAACACCAATATGTGCTTTACAAGGAAGAGCGATCACCTGACAGTAATAAGATTATGTTCTTCCAGAGCAAACAGTATAAAGCCCTAGAGACAGACGGGGAAGGACACGGTGCAGGATTTACTCTTTCATATACTCTAGGGATGCACCATGCAGCATGAGGTTCCTGGAGTTAGGAAGCCAAGGAGCACATATGCCCAGATGCTGGGTGTCTCTGTATCTGTGCTGATGATGCAGGCTACTTCCTGGAGTTCTGAGAGCCTCAGGCTGATGGTTAAAGGTGGCAGAGGATGGAGTGAGGTGAGGTATTGAATGGAGGCTTCGGGGAAGGTGCAGAGAAGTGGTAAGAGATGCAGAGTCATGGGAGGCTGTGGGGGAAGGGGAGCCAAAGGGCAGTGGGATAAAACCATCAGAATAGCAGGAAAGGAAACCAGACTTGGTGGAAACATTTGGCGCACTTGACGTATGGACCTGGAGAGAGAAGGCAGTGAAGAGACTGTGCAGTTCAAGGCAGGATTTGGTGACTTAGATGTCCAAAACCTAACTTTGCTCTTCAACAAGTCAGAAGCTGTCAGAGACAAACTGTCTCCTATCATACAAACAACTTAATCACATAAATAATACGTGAAAATAAAAGGGCACAACCTTCAGAGCCATCATAGTAAGTGCATAATTGGTTCTGTTACTTTGAAATAGCTGATTGATCACCACAGTGAAGGGTGATTAATTCTAAAATGGAAGTCCTTCCAAAACAACAAAGGAAACACATTTAAAAGTACAAAAGGGATCCAACAGAAAAATCACCTTAATTTTAAAACACATGAAACAGAAGTTATTTAAAATCCACTTGAGAGCACTGAAAGCATTCTATTGTAAACAGAAGGAAGTTGGATGCTGTGGCTTGAGTGACACTATCTGACTCACTGCGTGTCTTGTCCGTATTGTAGAAAACAATCACAGCCTGTATCTACCAACCACCTTCTCGCTAAATGCTGACCTGGAGGCATCTCCATCAGCCACGGCTATTCTGAGGAACTCTAAATACCCCTGTCTTGTTCTTACCTGCAATGAGAGAATGAATTAGGAAGCAAGTTCTTGTTGAAAAGGATTTTTGCGTTCCCAGTAGGACTTTAAAAGACCCTGGTTAGATCGATGCATAGCCTACCTTAGCGAGGTGAAGATCAGCAATGTGTTAAAAGGCCAATAGAAATAAAGTCCTCTGCCACATCCTCCACCAGCCTGTCCGTCTATCTCTACTCTAGCTCCACTAGCCGTCTCTCAGGATGCTCCGTACTGATTCAAAAGTCTTCCGACCTGCTCTTTCCCCTGTGTAGGCTTCGCCCCCCTTTTAATCAGGGTAAAACTGACTTGATAAAATCTTCACCTATTATTGCTTTATAAAAAAAAATTTCAGGCTTCCTTAGGTGGATTCAGTACACTGGGGTCTACATAACAATGTACTGACCACCGGTAGTATACATGGGACTTAGTTAAAGGATACAGCCCAAGAGAAGAGGGATCCGATCATTTGGGGGTTTTCGACATAAGTGTATGTCGTTAAGTCAATGTTTGTTGAGTCAAAAAAGGGTTCTCTCTGGGCATAGGATGCTGTTCTGAAGACTGTTCAAAATACTGTCTTACAAAAGGCAGTGACCAATGGCTTGGCCTTCAAAAGGGAAAACTCTTCGGCACACTACTAATTTCATATAAGCTGTGCTAATTTTTTTTAACCCACGACAATGTAATAGTCTGAAAATAGCCCTAGCATTCTGAGAGACTGGCATCTTTGCTGACCTTCACAGTCAAAAGTTGATAAAACACCTGAAGTCACTTAAGACTTACGGCTGCTGGCCTCCTGTGTATTCAGACTTTAAGGTGCTTTTAAGGGAACAATTCAAAGACCAACCTTGATTGCCTTGGATTGCCCCCCACGTCATCAACTTTTATAACTAAGAAAATGCATAGCTGTGATCTTTGTTATGTACTCTTCCGTGCCCCTGCGCCAGGGTAATACATGTGTACCATTTGCTGAAAACAGCAAATACAGAAGATGAAAGCGACTTCCAAAAATGTACTATAAAAGTTAGAAGCAACCACTTATGGTTATTGGTTGGTAAACAATGATGTTTGTTTTCTGGGTCATTTGGAACGAGTGACTTATATTCCTGTAAAACTGTTAAAGATTTCGGTAACTTATCCCTTTCCTTCGCCATGTAATGCTTACCTAGACCGTTCACACCCCTCACAGATAGGCAGACATCACTCACACTTTCAGCTCATAGCAACAGACCAGATATTCATAGGAACGGACAGACAGAAAAACAGGGGCAGCATTCACGAGACAGCCTTCAGGCCAGCCCAGATCCTGACTGATGCAACAGACACAGGATGGAGGACACAAGGGGCATGAAGTACACAATTCAAACCTGGACTGACCCTTGGCTGCCGCACCGCTCGACTACTGGTTCTTCTCTTAAGCAGCTTTATTCAGGCCTTCTTTCTTCTTTCTCGGAGAATCCCAAGCCACGCCCCTCACGCTCATTTATACCACCCAAACAGCCAATCACACTAAGATACGTCTCACGCGCTGATAGGCTCGTGAGTAGCGGGCCTTTTTCAAATAAGGGGTTGTTTGTTTAAATCAGCGGCTCCGGCTGCATGCCAGGTACCATGTGGAGGCAGGGGTCCACAAAGGGCTCTGTGGCTCCCCACACTTGGCTAGACAACTTCCAAGGGGAATTGCTTTGGTTTCTTTCCTCGAGAGCTGCCACTGCGTTCTTGGTGACTTGGACTCAGTCACTAATGCACTGCAATCTATGTGTTCAATTACTACAACAGGGGAGTGGGTGGCTTCAAGGAAGCCCACTGTACCCGTTACTTTTATGTTGTGATAAAGCACTCGGACGAAAAGCAGCCTAAGAAAGGGTTTATTTGATCAGTTGCATGGGCTTAGTCCACAATGGTGGGGCAGGCATGGTATCATGTGGTGGGAGCAAGAAGCTGGCTGATGACATGTCATACTACTTCATGGAGGATGTAGGGCAAGGCTATACACCCTGAAAGCCCCACACCAGCGATGTACTCCTCCATCAGTGCTGCACCTCCTACTGGTTCCAAAACCTGCGCCCCCACAGTGCTGCTAATACGAATCTATTGGGGACATTGTTCATTCAAAACACAACAGTGGGGCCGAGTACTATAGATGTATATAAAGCGCTACCATTGTCAAAACCTATTGCTGATTTGCTGCGTGTGATGCTGAGCCCTGCATCATCGTCACCTGCAAACCTTTCAGGAAAGTTTTGCTCAAAAGTTCATTTTACATCTTTGTTCCATATATTGGGGACATAGTTCATCTATGTCCTCAATGGAGAGTCACGGGGTATGCATCACATTGAAAGTGTGGTAAGCCCTGAATAAAGAAGGTTCCTCAACTTATTTTTTTTTAAAAAGACATATATCAACTAGAATGCTTCAGTATTAACTACTGTATCCAACAATGTGTAATCCTCCTTGACTTAAAATAATGTGTGTTATCTATTGCCGGTTAATTAAACACCACGTGCGACATAATCCTTTCTCTGGAACTCAAGCCAGCAGAGTTCTGAATGTTTTCCCAGGTCCATGCTCCAGCCTTAGGATGATCAGAGTGTTGGAATTTGGGCTGATAGTTTTTACTGGTCAGATTGCCCAGCGGTGGTGGCGCATGCCTTTAATCCCAGCAGTTCGAGGCCAGCCTGATCTACAATGCAAGTCCAGGACAGCCAAGGCTACACAGAGAAACCCTGTCTCAAAAAACAAACAAACAAACAAACAAAAAAAAAAACCTTTTACTGGTCAGAAGTGGGCACACTGCACCATCCAACCAAAAGAGCTAAGAAAGTACTGTCCTAGGCCAGGTGTGGAAGGCAGGCAGTTGGAAACAATGCACGAACAGCACTCAGCACAACTAGCCTTGTTCAATAGCTGACTCAACTCTAACGTCCACCGAAATGCAGTTGGGATCTACTGCCATTCTGGCCTTTAAAACAAGGGTTGATATAATTACTACGCTTTACTGGCTCTTTACTAAAGGTGCATGATCACACAAGCTCAGAAATGAGAAGTGGAAGCATTTGTCTGAGGTAGGTGTTATAAATGCTCTTTTTGAAGATAATCTGAAAACTATCTCTCTTCACTTAAGGTCTCCAATAGAATTCCCGCAACAGATAAAAATCATTTTCTAACCACTTGATCCTTGTTCCTCTCAGATAAAACTGCTGTGTAACAGAAATAAACAGGGTAACTTCGTGATATGCCTTTTCTGCTTGTTAGAGCAAGATATACCATAAATGCCCGTTTCCAATGTCTTCTGCCCAGTGTATATCATAAATCATAAAATAACAGCAAAGAAGTCAACACAGAATCCATCTAAACAGAAGAAACTTAATGTATCCTTAAAAACAACTGCTGAAAAAGCCTACTGAATATAATTTGTAATGCTTTTGAATCTCGTCTGCTAGCTGGATGAATTGATGGTATTCTGTTATCTTCTGCATACTAAACACAATGAGGTACTTGTTAGTGCTGGTTCTAGAATTGCTAAGTCCCAGTTTCTGTGAGAAGTACAGATCACTAAATCACATCATTATCTCAGCCAACTCCAAGTGCTTGTATAGTTCGTCCATCTGTGTTTCCTTTATACAAACACAAACAAACTACCTAGTCTATGTAAACTGCTCTGGGCATTACTTGGCACATAGCATTCACCAAGACTTGGTTGCTACCACTACTTCATGGTTTACACGTGATATTTTATACATTATATCCCATGCAGAGACTATGAAATATTAATTACCTTAGCGGCTCAGCCTAGCTCTTCCTGGTGGGAGAAAGCTTACTATCCAAGGCAACTTCTATATTTTTCTTATTTAGGACGGAAAAAAGTAAATGACCTCACAAGGGACCGAAGTAATAAAAAAAACAACTATTTGTTAATACCATGAACTAATTAAAAGAGGATGTGACAACTGTACCACAGAGCTGGATTGAACAACAGCTGTCTCAATACTACCTCTGCACCACTGAGGTAAATTCCATCACTGAAATATTTCAGTATATATTTTATTTTTATAATAGTGAATCTGATATGCTCTAGTGGTCCTTGGCTTCTCACGCATCATCCGTGAATCATTCATTCCATTCACTCAGTGCATCTTCTTCGTGTACTGGCATGTCCGTCGGTGCCTGGTCAAGAGAGGTCGAGTCTTTGTACCGCATAGAACTCATCTCGGAGTGTATCTCAGTTGTTGAGGTTTTCGCCCCCCAGAAGGATTTCACTGCCGCCCTGTGGGGGGGGGGAGGGGGGGAAACAGGAACAAAGGTCACAATAAAAAAAAAGCAGAACCCAAACTAATGAGGCTCATGTTTACATTTCTGTTATTTAGAAGTGCCTTTTACTCAAAGTTCAATTCCACTTGGGAGAAAGCCACCTGCACTGTGATTGGTGAGCCCTCAGATTTGCTGGGTATAATACACATATCATTTTTTTTTTAATTTAAGTGAATTGGGAGGTTACAATAACCAAGTTTTAAAGCACCAAGAGCTACGGGGAGGCAGCAGGAGTATTCAATTAAAAAAAAAAAACAATTGTCTGGTAAAATTGTAAAATGCTTGTCTGAAAGTTCTCCTATGGCCAGGAATAAGTCATGGTGTTGGTTTTTTTGTTTTGTTTTGTTTAAGTATCTATTTACAAGATGGAGGAGCCCGAAAGGACTTAGTATCAAGACACATAGAGGAGACAGTGTGGGGCAATGGTTTGAGCTTCACTGCAAATGCATGGGGATCAAGGAGGACGTCAACCAAAGAGAGGCAGCGCATCCCAGCCATTCACCTACCAATTTACGATGATGAAGATCAGTACGAAGATCACGAATATGCAGATAATTACTCCTACGGTCAGCACGAAAACTAAGACTGCATCCGTGTCTGGCCTGTTTGACCTTCTCATGTGCAGTTCTACAAGGAGAGAGACACCCAGTGAGAGACACCCAGGAACATGTGTGGTCAGCTCTCTCGCTGGACCGTTCCTGGAAAGGTGATTTTGGGGTATGTTTTTTTCACTTCTCTGAGATAAATAAAAGAGTCATTGCTGGCAACAGGGTAGGGTACGCTTAAGTTTCCTAACAACTGGCAGAGAACTGCCTCATACTGCCTTTCCTGGCTACGTTTCTCCGATCTCTCTCAGAGCTCAGCCTGCCTATTCATTTTCCAAGTGACTTATTTTGGTAATCTGAAGTCTTTAATTTTGATTCAGTCTGACTTATTCAATGTTACTTTTTATGGTGACTCTGAGTCATGTCTAACTTTTGCCTATTACTAAGTCATGCAGACTTTCTCCCATTTCCCTCAAAGCTTCACAGAGTTAAATTTTATGCTTAGGATTAGGCTATGCCTCTGATTTTTTAAGACATAAAGCTGGGGTTGACCCTCAGGGTTTTCCGTATAGTATCCGCACACTGCTCCTAAGTCAGGCACTCTCTTGCAAACAAGGTTGCCAGGGAGGCAGAGCTGGTCTGCAGTACATGTGATGGCACCACTACACTACAACCTGGTGAAGAGACAGCTTATATCTGTGACGTACTTTATGAATGCAATAGCTCCCCAATGGCTCTTTTGTTCCCCTAATTCTAAAACCACACACAAAAATAATCCATACAGAAAAGGGCCATATGACTAAATGCTGTATTATACAGGTAAGTAAAACAGGGAACAGAGAGGTCTAATTATTTCTTTAAACTAGGGTTTGGCTATTTTAACATTTTAAGTTTAGTGTGTACCAGTCTGTGAGAAGTGCTCTCCTGCACAGCAGTCTCCTGGATTTGTTCCTATCCTCGCAATGCTGTGGACTACAAGCCGCTTTTCTCAGTAGTCATATAGAACAAATGCAATTCAGTGATCTCCCTTTAAACAGTCCTAAGTACAATCGCAAAGGTGTACTTATACTTGCTTTCCAATGTTGAAGATTTTTTTTTTAATTTAATGATTTCAGATTTGTAGAAGTGGAAGGTTTTTACAACAGACACACACAGAGAGAGAGAGAGAGAGAGAGAGAGAGAGAGAGAGAGAGAGAGAGAGAGGAGTTCTGAGGAGCCCTGCAAAATTCATTTGGTTTTATTCCCTAGGACCCAGCATCAGCTGAGAGAGGATGAAAAGTAAGGAGGTTGCAGAGTCTCATCCCTAAGAAGAGTACTTATCTTGCGAAGGGCCACACGGACCACTTGTATATCTAATTTTCTTAAGAAGGCCGAATTTCCTCTCAAATTTTTCTAATAAGAATTTTAATGAAATTAAAATTAATGAAAAATGGGTTGAATTTCAATACTTAATGTTTTAAATAAACACAGTGTACACATCCATTAGTTTCTTATTACTACCAAATCAAAGTACCATAAACTGGGTGACTTAGCAACAGCATAAATTTGCTTCATATTCTGAATTCTATAAATAATTTTTAAAATGTATTGTGGGGCCCAGTGAGTCTTGTGGACGTTGGGAGGTGGGGGTGTGTGCTACCTTCTTGGCTTCTGGTCGATCCTGCCTGGATCCCGCCTGGATCTGCTTTCGTCTGCCCCTCTTCCGCCTTGCCTCTCTCTCATTCCTCTTCTTCCTTTATTCCCTCCCCCCTTCTCTTAATTCTCCCCCTCTTTCTTCTTCCCTTTCTTTCGCCTCTTTCCAAAGTTCCCTATATTAGGATAGCAGCTACAATCTCATCTTAACTGATTACATCTTCAATTACCTCTTTTTCTTTTCTTTTCTTTTTTTTTTAAGATTTAATTATTTATTATGTATACAGTGGTCTGCCTGCATGTACATCTACAGGCCAGAGGAAGACACCAGATCTCATTACAGATGGTTGTGAGCCACCATGTGGTTGTTGGGAATTGAACTCAGGACCTTTGGAAGAGCAGCCAGTGCTCTTAACCTCTGAACCATCTCTCCAGCCCCAACCTCTTTTTCAACACATCTACAATCTAAGTACCGAGAAGTTAGGAGATCAACATATCTTTTAGGAACATATAATTAAACCCCAAAACAATGTCTAATTATGGAAGACAATAATTGTGAGTGAAAGCATGATAGAGAAAGGAGAAAGAAACAAATAGCAATGGGAAATGCTCTCTTCTTCTTTTTGTTTAAAGACAGGGTTTTGGTATGTTGTCCTGGCTGTCCTGGAATTTATTCTGTATACCAGGTTGGCCTTAAACTCACAGAGCTTTGCCTGTCTCTGTTTCTCAAGTGCTGGGAGTAAAGGCAGGCACCACTACATCTGTCAGAATTTTCCATTGGCTACATTTATCCTTTTAGAAGATTTCTATTACATATTAGATTCATTCCAATACTGTAAGGTGTGGATATTTATAACAAAAGCATTTATTTGATGTCTGAACAAACAAAAAGGTCTGCTGCATGAGAGTGTGAATTACCATTTTCAGAGACACTAATGGGTACTGAAGTATTCTGAAGGCATTTTGTTGTTTAAATGTGCATGTTCTAAGTGGCAGGGCTACCTAACTATCTCTGAGCTACTGCAGGAAAGAAAAATCAACATTGTCTCATTAAAGGATAAGGGTCTGGGGACTGAGCTCTAGCTTACACACTAAACAGATGATGTTCCTTTCCAATTGTGAAGATGCTAAGTACTAAAAGGTCCCTATTAGGGGCCAGGAAGTGAGGACCAAGTCCACAAATGGCACAGACACCTATAGCATCATAAACTACAGCAAGTTGAAAATGTTTATGAAGTGAGGTGGTCTTCCAGTTGTCTGGTCTTCTTGTGCTTTTCTTAATAGTTACTTGCTACTGACATTATCTTTTAGATGGTATCTCAACATAATGGTTGTTAGCTTTTACCTTGAAAATGTTTTGCGAGTTGCAAACTAACAACACATCAAGAAAATTTTAAAACCTCACTTAAAACCCTTTGCAGCTTATTTTCATTTCAGTAAAGAGCATTGCATGACATGGATGGTACTCTAGAGTACAAGAAAAACTTTCAAGACTCAGAAATAGCTTCAAGAAGTGCACAGACTGCCTTAAAATTACCTATCACTTCTAGAAGGTTGTATATAAAGACATGGCCCTGAAAGTAAGAGCTCTGGAGTCTTTAAAGATATGACAGTTAATTTGATTGTCATCTTGGCCACATCTGGAACCAACTACACCCAAGCAGATGGGAAACTTGTGAGGGATTTTTCTTGATTGGATCAGTTGAGGTGGAAAGACTCATCCTAAATCTGGGCCACACCTTCTGGGTGCCAGCTCACATGAAAGAACATGGAAGAGGGAAGTGTTCCTCTTTGCCTACTTACCCTCACTCTTGCTGACAAGTTCATCTACCCTGTCACCGAGGCATGGCTTGCTGGTACTAGGCTCTACATCTTTGAGACTCCAGATTTAGTTAGAAGAAGTTGTGGGCATCCAGCCTCATGGACTGAACTAGTACTGGACTCTTGGCCTTCCATAGGGGGAGAGCTCCTGTTGGGCTATCTGAAGCACAGTCGTAAGCCACTCTAATAGATCCCCCTTTAATATGCATCCTGTCAGCTACGCTCCTCTAGAGACCTCGAACACAAGTGAGTATCAAAAAAACCTCGTGACCAGACACTCCCACCAACAATGACAGTGACATTAAAGGTAGTTAAGAGCAACTGAACATGGAAGACGCTATAGGTTAGGCTGAGTGAACATGAACATATATTTCATTTCACAGGAGAAACAATTTCTAATATGCAAGGTCATGTTCAAGACTAGATCAAGAACTTTAATATTTAATTACCAAAATATAATTCATAGCCAGGTGTGATTGCACATGCCTTTTACACCAGCGCTGAGGAAGTAGAGACAGGCAGATCAGTTTGAGGGCAGCTTTGTCTATACAGTGAGTTTCAGGACAGCCAGGGCTACCTTAGAGAAACCCTATAAATACACACATGTGCGTGCATATGCACGCGTGCGCGCGCGCACACACACACACACACACACTTCAGATGGATAGCTTCTAAAGAGAAATGTTCTGATTTAATAAGTTTTAATCATATTTTTTCCAATAATCGCTCACAACAATCCATTTGTCTGTCTTCACTTTCATAGCGGAAATAAATGCACCAATATATTTCAAGTTGAAGGTCTGGTTCTTGTTTTTGTTTTTTAAGGTCAACTCTTTTGTTTAAAGGTCCATTTATTTATGTGTATGAATGCTTTCTTTGCATCCTTCTTCTGGGACGTTGTGAGCTGCCACGTGAGTACGGGAATTATTCTTAGGATCTATGGAAGAGCAGCCAGTGCCCTTAACCACCGAGCCCAGGACTGGGTTTAAAGAATCAGGTTCATTTGGTAACTCACGTGCCAGATCCATAGAGAGCTAGTGAATTAGCAGCTCTTGGGTGAGGCTGGTAGTGATACGAGTTTTCTTTTTGTTGTTGTTGTTGTTGTTTACTTTATTAATTTATTCTTGTTACATCTCAATGGTTATCCCATCCCCTGTATCCTCCCATTCTTCCCTCCCTCCCATTTTCCCCTTATTCCCCTCCCCTATGATTGTTCCTGAGGGGGATTACCTCCCCCTGTATATGTTCATAGGGTATCAAGTCTCTTCTTGGTAACCTGCTGTCCTTCCTCTGAGTGCCACCAGGTCTCCCCCTCCAGGGGACATGGTCAAAGGTGAGGCACCAGAGTATGTGAGAAAGTAATATCCCACTCTCCACTCTACTGTGGAGAGTGTTCTGTCCATTGTCTAGATCTGGGTAGGGGTTTAAGGTTTACCGCCTATATTGTCCTTGGCTGGTGCCTTAGTTTGAGCGGGACCCCTGTGCCCAAATCTGCCTATCATAATGTTCTACTTGTAGGCTTCTAGGACCCTCTGGATCCTTCTACTTTGCCATTCTCCCATGCTTCTCTCATCTAGAGTCCCACTAGAATGTCCTCCCCTCTGTCTCAGTTTCCTGGTAAGTGAAGGCTTTCGTGGGACATGCCCCTTAGGCGAATATGCAGATATAAGTTTTTAAAAGCCCTTCAGGTAGTTTTGATGTTCCTGAAGGTGAGTTTTGAGACACAGGCAAACCAAAACCCCGCTGGACACTTACCACTTGTTGTGTAGACTGTGAACTTAACAGAAGCCACCACTTCATTGCTGTCCAGGGTGTCACACTCAAAAGCCATGGGATGAAGTTCTCTTCTTACTTCCAGGATTGCTGAGTCATTTACAAGGATAACCGGTTGCTATTAAGGAAAAGGGTATGAATGGTCTTGACTGAGCTCACTGGTTACAAATGGAGACAGTGAAAGACAAGCAGGAGTGGCCGGATCACAGGCAAATGTGATAGGTTCGGCAGTATAACGAAGCAGAGCTCTAACAAAAGGAGAGTGGCTTACTCTCTTGGCCTCGAAGGTGATTAACTGAACATATATGGTTTAGAAGCAGATAAATCTAAACTGCAAATCTCAATCCCGTTGACTATGGTGTTTTCTGTACTTGTTAGTTTTTGTCAGCCTGACACAAGTTAGGGTCATCTGGCAATAGAGAAATTCCCTCTATATAACTGGTCTGTCTGCAAGTATGGGACATTTTCTTGATTAATGATTGATGTGAGCAGGTCCAGACCAGTGTTGGGTGGTACCACCCCCGGGCAGGTGGTCTTGGGATGTATAAGGAAGTAGGCTGAACACGTCACGGAGACCAGTGTTGGGTGGTGCCACCCCTGGGCAGGTGGTCTTGGGATGTATAAGGAAGTAGTCTGAACACGTCATGAAGACCAGTGTTGGGTGATGTCACCCCTGGGCAGGTGGTCTTGGGATGTATAAGGAAGTAGGCTGAACATGTCATGAAGACCAGTGTTGGGTGATGTCACCCCTGGGCAGGTGGTCTTGGGATGTATAAGGAAGTAGGCTGAACATGTCATGAAGACCAGTGTTGGGTGGTCACCCCTAGGCAGATGGTCTTGGGATGTCTAAGGAAGTAGGCTGACCACGTACATCATGGAGAGAAAGTCCCCATGGTTCTGCTTCAGGTCCCTGCACTGAGATCCCTCAGTGACTAACTGTTCATCGGCATATGTGCTTCAATAGCATTTCCTTCCCAAGCTGGCATTGGTTAGTATTTTATCATGGCAATAAAAAACCAAACAAGACACTTTCTGTACCTCAATTACTTAACACATTTTTAAAAAGTTTATAGGGTTGTTATATGTCTTTTACATGAACTCTAATACTTAGCTGATATCTGGCATTTAAACCACTTTTGATTAATGTTATCTATTGTTTATCATGCCACGTCTATATAACCCAGTAAGAATCTTGAATCCAAAAACAAAATACATCATAAAATGTGTGAATTTGAGTTATGATTATAGGTGATCCTAAAACATATGTACTTTTAATTTGACAAAAAATGAATACTGTAATAAAATTGCATGATGTTTAGCTCTATTTTTTCAAATTGATGTCTTAAAACATCAGAACTTGGCACCAAATGTTAATCACTAACAACACTAGATTATATACAGCCTTTACTTACTTGGTCTGGCTTTAGAAGCTTCCATATATATTTGAAACGATTTTCAGGAGTTATATGAACACATGATAGCCTTGCAGTTTCAAGACTTTCAGAAATTGGTCTACCCCCTGAAAAAGAAGAAAAATAGACAAATACAACTGGGCAGAAAATTATTACCTGGCCATTCTTTTAATCAACAATTTAAATTATATCAACAGCCAAGGGCCAGAAGATGTGACACTACCAAGGCACTGAGCATATAATACACAGGCCTCCACAACCAGATATATGTATACATCATATGAGTGTTAGATTGACTCTGAAAATCCAACTTTCTAATTTCTCCAGTTGAATAAACAGATGCAAATTCATGGTGGAATCTACTGAAGATCCTTGAGAATGCAAAAGGGGCCAGGTTAGAGTCCAGGTCTCAAATCCTATCTCCTTACAGTGGTAAATAACATTACTGTAAGGGAAACTTTTCACTGTCTAGGGACCCTTCCTCAAATATCACGCTGTTGTAAAAAGCCACACTCAGTTGGAGAGGTCAATTAGACAATGCAGACTCTGAATCCTGTAATTGGGAGTCTGATTATAGAGATGTCACCAAAAGAAGCAAGTGGGCAGACAGGTGCCTACAGCACCAGAAGCGTCTCACTCCAGGGCAGGCTCACACACAGACTCCAAGCCCAGTGACTCTCCAGCTTATCACAGAGTCTGCACATCACTAAGATGTAATTCAAAAGCACGGCTACTTACAGCTCCAACTGTCTAGAGAAAGGGAATTTAATATTCTGTTATTTCTTTTTATCAGTTGATTGCCTCCCTGTACTCAGTAGTAAAATGAGGGAAAGGATGTTTCTCAGGCATAAACCCTCTTTCAGCAAGTATGGATTCAACTCACAGCCACAATCAGCAGGTCCACGGCATTCTTCCACACGAACAATACACTTGGATTCACCTCCAGGGCATCCATTGGTTAAAATAACTTCTCTGATACCAACACCTTTAGTTAAAGGAATGAGCAAATGCTTAAATAAAAAAAAATAAATAACTGCAAAGGGCCTTTCTTCCCATTCGTCTGTATTTTCTTTACTTAAATTTTGTTTTGTTTTGAAATTTTTCTTTTATTTTAAAAATTAAATTCCTAAATTCAGTATGACAACATGTAGACTCTTGTAGACTCCCCACTCCAGTTACTTTTTAAAACAATATTAGTTCAAGAACATTTCCCAAAGTACTTGGTTGCTATTTCCATCAGAAAAAAAAAAAGAGATTCTATGCTGACATGCACATTTGAAAATACTACAATGAAGTTAAAAATAACCTTCTATAGTATGCTAATAAATGTACTACCACACATACTTTTTCATTGACTAAAATATAAAACTTACATTTCAATATCTTTGAAATCATAACTCATTTATAGTTGTGCATGTTTTCAATTGATTAAAAAATTTCCTTTTTAGAGTACACAAAAATGCTTCCCACAGCCAGAAAAATCAGATTTGATGTAAAATATAGGCTTACGCAAATGTATTTGATCATGGAACTTTTCAGAGTTGGGGTTGGAGCTCCTGGAAGAAATCCCAACCATCCATGGTGCTTTTTACTAGCTGTGCTGACAAAGTCTCTGTCTGAGGTATAGATGGGACAAAGCTATTGACTGCACCTCTATTTCTGGCAAGAGACCCTTTCTGAAACCATCACACATGTAGTGCTTCTTAGCTCATCCCAGAGCGCCACTGGTTTCTAATCCCATCTTGCACTGCAACAGGCTAGGCAGAGTCCACCTTCATTTCTTGCTCGCTAGAGTCCACTCTTCAGCCCCTAAAAAAGTGTTGATCATAAGCTCATTCCAAATACAGGAGAAGCTCCAGGTGACAGGTGGCTCACACACTTAAGAGTACATGCAGGTCACCTGGAGAGCTTTCTAAACAGCAAGTTCCGTCCACAGCTTGGGAGGAAAAAGTCTGAAATCCTATATGTCTAACAAGTTTCTTGGTGATGCTACACTTTCAAGGGCTAAGGAGGTGGACTGACCCCTACAAGATCGGGAGAAGGGGGGGTCAAAGATTACAGGAGTTGTTATAAAAATAACCCTACTGTGAAAAATTCTCAAGTAGCAGCGGCAGCAACAACAGAATACATACGTTACAACGGAGCAAGGGCTGTTTTATGGTGATGCCTGTCATTCTGACTGTCACTACAAAGCTAAGGCCAGAACCCTATTCTAAGCTACATTAGGGGGAAAAAAAAAAGGTGCCTGGCAGGGTCTAGGAGGAGGGGTGTGAGGAGAGCTTCTTCCTACTGGGTAAGGGGTTTTAGTTTGGGGTACTAAAAGCGTTCTACAGAAAATGCTGGTGTAGTGTTTAGGATCACTGAATTGTATAGTAGGAAGCCGTTAAATGGTATATTTAATGGTTATACATATTTTTTAGCACTCATAATTTTTTTTTAAAAACCCTGTCAATTTCGGTAGCTCTGTCTATTTTGGAAGTCTGATGTCGATGTGTACAGACTAAAATCTCATCCCTGTCGCGTTTCCATGTGGACTTTAATTGGGATAGACAACTTCTACTGTCTTCGCTTCAGGCTGACGCCAGGCAACGGCTATAGAAACCAAGGGACTTCCAGCACTAGCAAGACCAGCTTCCTTGTGAAGTGATCAGACCTATCCATACTTCTTGGTTGCTGGAAACTCAGGCTCAGCCCAGCAATTTGCTTTAACGCATTTAGGGTAGCTATGTAAGAACCAGCGGTCTACATACGTAGCACGTGTATCCTGAATCCCAATCCTATGTGTAAGATATTTTTGGACAATGTCATGGTCTTTCACTTATTCATCTAGCAAAGCGAACACCTCTTTCCTCCAAAATACGATGTACAAATGAGAGGAATGGAATATTTGTAATAGCCTATTGCAAACAAGCCTATTTCTTGGCAAGTTTTCTAAAACAGTGTGGGAATGCATCCATCAGATGCACTGAAGGTCTACCATCTTTGAACATCTCTGAGGCAGAATTCAACTTAGTGAGGACAGTTTATATGCAAAAATACCCCAAACCTGAAAATATACCCTTTGAAGCAATTACCTGGTGCTGTGTGTAAATTATAATAATAGGTATAGAAAGCAATGGGGCATGAGGAAAGTAGTGAAGGCACTTTATCTGAGAAATCGTGATGCTCTGTGCTACTTACCACATGTGACTGTGCACATTCCGAACTCTACTTCTTTGACTATTGTTCTGTTATGAACTAAACATAAAGTTAGAAAACATTACTTAATCATGTGAAAACTTATATAAGCCACAATCTCTTACTTGGGAGGTGAAGGGTACAAGTGACTGTCATATGGGCAACAAATATTTTTAACCATTCTATCAAAACCAGGAAAACAAAGCTGCCCCTCACATAAATACAGCTATCACCACTCTAAATAAAAAGAATCCTAAACCTTTAAGGACATTGGTTCAATTACAAATAACTCAAGGTTTGATTTTGAATCTCTTATATAACACAAAGCATTTCTTTTTCGCTACTAATACATAGTGAATTAAAATCCACCTGAAAAGTATAATAAAAAATACACACAATAGCCCTTGAACTTTAAGAACCATTTTAAAAATTCTCTATTTTCTATTAAAAAGAAAAAAGAAAACAAAATAAACTGTAATACAAAACAATTTGCATCTCCAAATAAGTGTTCATACCAAATGTACTTCAAAATTATAAGTTTCAAATAGACTTCACTCATTTTACTGGTTTAGATGGAAGATTTTGTAGTTTCCAACAATCCATTCCACACTACTTTATTCAGTAGGGACATCTATAACACATACAATTATTTGAATATATCAGTATTTAGGAAGCATAGTTGTCTTGGTTCTAAGTCCCATTTTCTGTTTACTTTCCTCCTGTGATTTGGGAGTTTTGTTTGGGGGACAGGTCTTGCTCCCCAGCACAGGCCAGCCTTGAACACAGTAATCCTCTTGCCTCAGCTTCTTCCAGGTTATAGGTATGTGCTAGCACGCTAGGGTATTTCCTTTCTTCCTAATCATTCTGATGTCTACCACGAGTTCCTATACTTGTAGCATGTAACCAAGTCTTCAGAAACACAGATTAAGACTCAAACCTCAACAGAAAAAAAAAAAGCACACAATGGGCAGCTAAGGGAGAGTGTTAACAGGCACTGGGTCTTCAGGCAGCAAATCACACAGAAAGCTCATCCAACTGGAAGCCCAAAACACAGCTCCCACCACTAAGTAGCTATTTACATTTGAATGGAGCAATTCAAGTCTACCAGTCCTAGTTAACCCTTTGTGAAAATTGCAAGGCCTATCTCACTTGACATTTAAAATGGAATGAAATGGTGTGTGAAAGCATTCTATACATTGCTTAGGGCTGTGTACCCACTTAAGACATAATAGCCCCAATTAAAACTCATTTTGTAGTTAATTAATTTTATATTCTACATTTTCCTATTTCCAATATTGTAAAACATTAGTAGTTTCAAAGACACTGTGTTCTGTATTCGAGAGCATCAAATACAGTACTGTAAATACAGAGAAGGCATTTGATACATATAATTAAATCAACATTGATTTTTGTTAAATGATTTGAATTATCATGGTGATCAATTTAATTTGACATTTTAATACTTTTGGAATGCTTGAATACTTTCAGTTGGTATATTATGAGGCATGAGCTAAAAACTAGACTGTGGGCATAAAGACCTGTGTAAAAGAATGACTGCTGGGCCACTTAAAAGGCATCAGTCAGTCAGCTCTATTATTCACTGCCTATGCTAGTCTAGAAAACATGTCGTTCCTGCTTGAGTTTCCTCAGAGCAGAAAAAAGAAAGATGAGGAGAAGGAACCAGACAATCTCCAAAGACTCTTTCAACTTCAGTATTTTTGATGTATTGAGTATCCATTGGGTCATTTAGTCACTGTTTAAAACTGGAAAAATGATACATATCTGGACTTTCATGTGGCATTTTTTCTAAGTTTCCCATTAATAGAGAAGATAACTAATGAAAAAAATAGTCTTAATATCAGTACCTCAGTAAGATCCCCAGATGGTAATTAATTGGTTGGTGTCAATGTGAAAGGAATGATGTGTCAAAGGCCAGTGTCTTCCTCAACATTTTATTAATGACCTGTAAAAAGAACTTCGGTAACATGCAGACTGAATCTGGGGTCCTGAAAATATGTCTGATGAGGTATTTGGATATGAAAGTGGCAGAGTGGAAGAGCAGCCAAAACTAACAAAACAGAGCCTCAGGTGAAATTGAAGTCCTACAGGTTGAAACCTCAACTGTCCAAAATTACTCTATGGAGTGTCATGAGAGAAGAAACGTAAAAGCCAGCGGTGATCTCAGCGGTGAGCTTTAATAAGCCTAAGAGCATGCTAGTACAGAATGTTTGTGTTTTAGAACATATAGAAGGCACACAGATGAGGAACTAAAGTAATCTAACATACTCTTGTTTTTTATTTTGAATCACTGTTATACATCATTAGCCATCACTTTTCCAACTATATATTTTTACAAAAAAGCCCAAAATGATCAAATTGAAGACTGATTGGAATTGTCTAGAAAGGTGGGCAATTGTGACATACACCAAAGCTCTGAGGTCAATGTGGCTGCCATCTCTCCCTGCTTTGCACTGTCTCTCAGGATCCTGGGGGCAGTCTAGACGCCCTCCTTTTCATCTGTTTTTGCTGAACAGTTAACCGAGTAAGGTTCGACCCCAGGGTTTTTGGTTGTTTGGTTGTTTGTTTTGGTTTTTTTTGGGTTGTACCTTTTGTTTTTGCTTGATGATGGCCAAGGGGGAAATGGACAGATTAAAACATCTCACAATTAATAAACAAATCGAATGATGATCAGAGCCAGCGATATAGAATGTAAAAGCATAGCTAGTCATGTGATCAAAACCTCTATGACCTTGTATGAATATCCTGGATTTTCTCTAACTCAATCAGTAGACCTGGAGTTTCTAAAGATGAAGGAGACACATGGTACATCTTCCAGGAGGAGGAGCCTTCTCCTGAAATATTCTGCTATGGAACTTGAGCCATCTTGCTTTTCTAAAAACACAAGGACAATACCCTTTCCAGATTTCATTTCATACATCAGATTAACGTGACAGGATTTGTAAGTGGATAAATCATGACAGCAGGTTCTTTATGTGGGAACGCAAAGCCAAGAGATGTTGACATGAACAAAACCCGTCGACTAATCTCCCAATTGTTTACAAATCTGAAAATTCAAGTGCTCTGCAATTGTGCGGCAAAAGTAATATTCTCTCCAAAGAAATGAATGCCTTTCATATTTGTCAGACGTATTGTGTTTTGACAATAGTTCAAAAAGGGACCACAATGGTGATGAACGAGACTCTGTTAGAGATTCTGGAACTGAGTTTACATGGTGGATACATTCCAGTTTCCTGCTTAGACACAGAGAATGCAGGTGCATTCAAACTATCTGCCCAGTTTTGGCTGTGCATCTACAAAGGTAGGACATAAAAATTAGGTGGGGGGGGGGCTATAAGATTGAAATTTCCACTAAAGCTTCTCACCAAGTGTTTTTGCTGGCCCTTATTTTTATGAACTACTTGAAGCCGACTTTAAAGCAAAAAGAAAGAAAAGGAAGAAAAGACGCTGCACTAGGTTATAAACAATGGTGACAGTTTTTTGCAGGCCCACAGGCTACAAGGGCCATGCAAAGTCACCAAGGTTCTGAAGTGTTCATATATGCATCACCTGTTTACAGTGCTGGACTCTCAGTCTCCCCATCAAAAGCACTTAGGCTGACACTGCGTGCACCAACAACCCCAGAGGACACACAAATTCCCAGAAGCCCACAGGCGTGGAAACCAAAGCACCAAAAGAACACGTGCACTTAACTTTTCAATGTAAGGGATCGCACTTCTCTCCCTAAGGGTTCACTCACCTCACTATTAGCATTTACAGCTAGAATTCTCCTTCAACCAGCTTAATACTAAAACAGTCCACTCAGATAGAAGTACCGCTCAGAACACAGTCTCTTCTGTAGCCCTTTCTTTCTCACACTTCCTAAGTCTGGGGGCTCTTCAAGATCTCTGTAATGCTGCCGAGGTAGGATCCCCAATAACCTCAGTCAGTCTTTTTTTTTGGGGGGGGGTCTGATGCTAAAAGTCAGTCTATGATCAGGAAGCTAAAGGATCGTAGGTACAGCACCCACGCTATATGTACTGACTGAGAAGCTGCAAGGAAAGCAAAAGCCATCAAGACATCGTCTGCTGGGTAGAGGACCACACTCCTTAGAAGTCGGCCAACTTGCCCCTGACCTGCCAGTGTGTGAGTTCCTAGTCAAAACGTACAGCTGTTTCTACGGTTCTATTGTTTAATGAGCCAGGAGGGTAAGCCATGTTTGTGGGACCAAACACCAGGGTTGCTGCATTCTCTCTTGGGTTAACGCATGATCACCCAACAATGTCATTACTCGGATCCTTCTGTTTTCCACTGCTCCCATTCTTTGAAGGACAAACACTGCGCTGCCTGCTGTCAGGGGTGCTGAGGGCTCTACCAAGATTATGGGAGCTCCGGGACAGTTTTGTCAACATTTTCACCTAGATATGTCACGGCGAAAGGGGCCCTGACTCCCCGAGTTCCCATCTCAAGAATAGGAAAGGAACACAATGGCAAACATCTTGAAACTTGAAAAAAAATGCAACCACCCCCCCCCCCGACTGTGGGAAAATGACTTCAGAGTCAAACACACACACACACACACACACACACACACACACACACACACACACACACACTTCATTTCTTAAAATTATGATTTTCTTCTTCAAAGTAAGACGTTAAGATTATTTCTGGAGCAATTTCTATATTCCTGCTTATTTTCCCAGAGCCTTGGGTGTTAGAACTTCTTTTTTTTAAAGGCCTTAAGATGCACAAAGTAGGTAAACTGGGGACTGGTGTGTGTGTGTCAAAAAACTCTACAAAAGGTAGCATGCTCGGGCAACTCTTTTGTGAGAAAGGGAGGGCTTCTGCCCCCTTCTTCAGGGGCCTCCCGGAGCCCTGGGAGCGGCTGCCCTCACCCTCTTCCACGGCCTCGGCCGGGGTCTCGTTCTCCAGCACTTCGGCATCGTTCTCGGCCTCCTCGTCGGACTCGCTCTCTTCGCCCTCGTGGACCAAGCCGGGTTCCTGGACCGAGGTGACATTCGCTGCCAGTGAGCCCTGCAGGCCCACCAGGAACAGCCAGCCGACTGCCAGCAGCCCTGCCGCGCAGCCCGCGCCTCCGGCGCGCATGCTTCTCGGCCTCCCGGCCGCCCAACGCACAGTCGCAGCCCTGGCTCCGGAGGAGAGGAGCTTCGAACAGCGAGCAGCAAGGTGCTGCGCGCTCTACGCTGCGAAGCCCAGCGTGCCTAGCGACCATTGAGGCGTCACCCGGCGCGCGTCACCTGGTTCTTTCCAGGCCTGGACCACAGGAACCCGGTCCCAGGCTAGGGGGAGGGGGGAGGGCACAAGGGCAGGGCTTCCAGCGCCCCTTCCTGCCTGCCCCACTTTCTGAGCTCACTTGCCACCCTTGCACTCCTGGCAGAAGCCACCTGTACCTGACGTCAGCTTCTTGAGTCGTTTTGTTAACCCAGTGGCCCACCATGACCTTGGGCACCTTGCTTCCATGACATTACTCCCCCCCCCAAGACTCCACGTGACTTGGTTTCAAAATTCCCTGTCTTTAAAATGTATCTTGGAGTCGTGGGGTGATGGTGCACGCCTGTAATCACAGCACTCGGGAGGCAGAGGCAGGTGGATTGCTGGGAGTTCGAGGTCAGCCTGGTCTACAAAGCTAGTCCACGACAGCCAAGGCTACACAGAGAAACCTGTCTGGAAAACAACAAAAGCAAAAACCAAAAACAAACAAGCGTCTAACTTGGACTCACTGCGATCTTTCTAAGTATGCTGTCTCTGACTAGATCTACAGCTGCAGGTGAGACCAATGTGCAAACCACACAGGAGAGCACCTGCTGAGAATTTTGTGAACACCACTAAATCATGTATTTACATTTTTACACGGTGTAGCATTGAGAGTTCCAGGGAAGGAAAACAGGTTAAATTGTCAACCTTTTGCCCTGCTGTACTTTTGGATACCTGATAGGGACGAGGGATTCAACTTTCACGGAGATTTTAAAAATTCAGTTCCTCCAGGTTTGATTTGGAAAACTCACCTTCAGATGGCTGCCCAAGTCAGGCCCGAAGGTGGTTACCCTCGCAGATGCTCCATTGATCTCTATAGTGATTTAAACTAAGAATCTGTTCTGCTAGTTATGGTTTTTTCATAAGGTTGAGTCAGACTAGAAGCCAAAATTAATACCTTACTGTTTCCACTTGAATCAGTAGATCTTAGAGAGTGGTGAACTCATACCCCTGCAGGAAGCTTTCTGTCTTGTTTTGTTTGTTTCCTTATAGCAATGAGGATTGCACCAGTACTGAGAATAGAACCTGTAGCCTCGGGGTTGCGAGACAAGAACTCTACCCTGTGTTCCGTACCCAGCCTTGAGATGTAGACACTAAGTGAACCCACAAAACAGAAAGGGTAGGTTTTTGACTAGAGCGTCTGGAGGAGTTGACTCTGCCCTGGCCTGAGGACGCCAAAGAGCGGTCATCCCAGTGCCATCCCCTGGCTTATGGCTCTGCCTCGCACCACCCCGTTCACTGTGTCACCTTACCTTCCGCTGCCACAGCTCTAAGAGGCAAGGATGAGAACCCAGCCTCCTCTGCTGGCTTCACCCTACCCATCCCCTCCGTTGTAGTTAGTTGTAATTGTCCGTTTGACACAGTCCAGAGTTATCTGAGATGGAAACTTGGACTGAAAAGTTATCTGGATCAGATTGGTCTAGGGAAATGTCTGTGGGGCATGTCTTTTCTTTTTTATTTTAAGTAAAATAATACTTCATCTATAGTTTTATTTTTTCTTTCATTAACAGTTGAATTTTTTTTTTATTTAATATATCCTGATTGCGGTTGCCAATCCCTTGACTCCTCCCAGTTTCTCCCCACATCCCCTACCATAGGGTTCCATCCCCTTTCTGTCTCTCATTAGAAAACAAACAGGCTTCTAAGGGATAATAATAAAACAATAAAAGCATAAATATGGCGGTTTGAATAAGAATGGCCTCCATATATTTGAATGCTTAGTCAGCAGGGAGTGACCCTCTTTGAAAGGATTAAAAGGATTGGGTGATACGGCCTCGTTGGAGGAAGTGTGTCGTTGGGTTTGCTCCCAATTAAATGCTTTCCTTCGTAAGAGTTGCCTTGGTCATGGTGTCTCTTCATAGCAACAGAACAAAAAACAAGACAATACAACAAAAGCAAACACATCAGAACTGCTACATCCTACACAAATGTAGCCGATGGGCAGCTCAAGCCTCCTGTGGGTCCTCTGGTAAGGGGAGCAGGGGCTGACTCTGACATGGACTCAGCTGCCTGCCTTTAGATCACGTCCCCCTGGCGGGGCTGCCTCAGCAGGCCACAGGGAAGAGGATGTGCTCAGTTCTAATGCAACTTGAGCTGAGGTGGGTGAGTAGGGGGTGCTCCCCTTTTCTGAGAGTAGGGAAGAGGGCTGGGGAAGAGGGAGGGTGGGCGGGTGGGACCAGGAGGAGAAGAGAGAGGGGGGCTATGATCAAAATTAATTAATTAAAAAAAAGACGTAAGAGGAAATATGCAGTGATGACAGAACCATTAGAACATGGGCCTTTTAGGCCAAATCCCAGGCCTCATCTCCCCATGACTTTCCCTTGGACAGCGAGGACGGAGTTACTATACCTGGCTCCTCCATGCTCCCTGTCCTGCGTTGACTGTTGAACTGAATCAAGTGCTGTAAAACTTCCTGTCCTTCAAAAGGTTATAAAAATCTGATCTTTTCTTTCTTTTTTTTGGGGGGGGGGAGGGGTTTGCTTTTTTGAGACAGAGTTTCTCTGTGTAGCCTTGGCCGTCTTGGACTTGCTTTGTAGAGCAGGCTGGTTTTGAACTCATAGAGATCCACCTGTCTCTGCCTCCGGAGTGCTGGGATTACAGGATCGCTACTGTGCCTGGCTCTGACCTTTTCTTGGAGTTTTTGGTCTGGAGATTCCTCGGGGGATCTGAAACATGCTTTCTGAATAGGCTCCTCTGTCCTCCACCGTCTCCCTCAGGGGTCCTCTTTTTTTTTTTTTTTTTAAGATTTATTTATTTGTTATGTTTTTTTTTATAATGTTTTGCCTCCACACCAGAAGATCTCAGTATAGGTGGTTGTGAGCCACCATGTGGTTGCTGGGAATTGAACTCAGGACCTTTGGAAGAGCAGCCAGTGCTCTTAACCTCTGAGCCATCTCTCCAGCCCCTCCTCTTTTTTCCCCTCCTCTTTTCACTCTTCTCCCATTTCTCTCTCATCTTTCCTTCCCTTCCCTTCTCTTTCTCTGTTTAGTTCGGAACCATAAACCTTAAGTGTCCTAGTTCCTGCTGATGGCTGTCCACTGGATGAGCTTTCTGGCAGGAACTGTAGGAAGTCCCCTGGTGCTCTTGAACACAGCAGTCACCGTTGACCCTCTCGGTGTGTCACATGTGTGGCAGTTCTGCTCCATGACAACGACCTTGCTCCATACAGACCTGAAGGCAACAGACTTTGCAAGGTTTTTACAGCGACAAGGAGTGCACAAAAGATGTTCTTTCCGCTTCAATAAGAAGCATCGAGAGAGCCATTGAAAACTAAATAATATCCTAGAGAAATGTGACCACTTTTTGTGACAGAAATAAGTATGAAATTAGGAACAGTTTTGATAGACTGCGCATAGTAGTCTCAGATTCTTCTCCTTTGTAGGGCTGTGGAGGCTACGTTTTCTAAGACTGAATAAAGCGCTCACCCTGTGGTTATTCAACCACATGGTGGTTATTCAGTGACATGTGCCAGGACTAATACCGAGTTACATAACTGTGCAGACACTGAGCTTGCCTTCAGGTTTTATGGTTCTAACGCTCAATTCTTTCCCACTGAGTCCACAGTAAAAGCAAGTGCTCCTGTTTGCCTCCGTTGCTGAGGAACAAGGACCACCCACAGCTCGGTGTCACTTGTGCTCTGCTCTCGCTCATGCCAAACAACTTCCCTGCCGTCACCCACCCCACAATAGATGTGCCCCCCCCCCCACACCACTTTTCTGAGTGTGGACTCCCAGGGGAAAAGCTAAATTGTCTTAATTTCTGAACTCAACAGTTCCCTTGAAGTCTGCAGTCAGTCTCTTTGTAGGGCCCTTTCTCATTGTGTTCCCTGACACCACCGTAGCACAAACCTCCCGTGGCTCCAGGATGTGAGTTAACAATACACGGTACACAGTGTAGAAAAATCTACTCTCTTTTGATATATGTAGAGCCACGATATATCAGAGCTAGTAAACTCTCCCCACATGCATGTAAGTAGAGGGATAGATATCTTTAGTCAGGCTAAGGACTAGGATGGACTTCTTCTTCTTCTTCTTCTTCTTCTTTTTTTTTTTTTTTTTTTTTTTTTTTTGAGGAAGAATACTTCAGAAACAGATATGAGTAGAAAAACATAAAACTTACTATGAAAAATACTCAGGTGTTTTAAAATTCAATGAAAAATTTTGTTTCTAAATTATATTTTTAGAGGACTATCAATCTTGAGATGAAATGTCCTACTATGAACCGAACGTATCTGAAGTGTGTACCTTGAGCAAGCTTTGCATGTGTGTGCACAGCTATGAGAACCCTGGCAGTTGTCAGCGGAGAAAGCATGGTGTTGCCCCGGAAACTCTCCCTGTCTTCGTCTTCTTCACCACGCCCCAGGCAGCCATTGATTTGCTTCTTTCATGAGAAGATTAATGTGTGTACTGTCTTAGATTTTATAAAAATGGAATCATGCAGTTGTAGTCAGGGTATCATTTTGAGGTTAATTAATATTATTTTGAGTCTAACAGTTTATTCCCTTATTCTGGATATTATTATATTAAGTGGGTAATAATAATAAGGCGTCGTTCTTTTCACTGTTAGTGGGTTTTGTAGAGATAATTCCAATTCTCTGCTATAAACAAAGTTCTTATGAACATTTCTGCACAGGCTTGTATATTGGTCGTATGCTCTGGGCAGATGTCTGCACATAGAATGATTATATTATATAGTAGATATATGTATTCCTCATGTGCTGGCGATTTTTAATGTCAGCTTGACACTTGTGACACAAGTCACTGGAGGGACCTTCAACAGAGACAATGCCTCCATAAGCCCAGGCTGTAAGTAAGACTGTAGGGCATTTTCTCCATTAGTGATTGATGGGAGAGGGCCAACCCCATTGTGGGTGAAGCCACCCTGGGCTGGTGGTCTTGAGTTTTATAAGAAAAGAGGCTGAGCAAGCCTTGAGGAGCAACCCAGTAAGCAGCACCCCTTCGTGGCCTCTGCATCAGTTCCTGCCTCCAGGGTCCTGTCCAGCTTAAGTTCCTGTCCTGGCTTCCTTCAGTGATGAACAGCAATGTGGAAGCCTCAGCCCAATAAACCCTTTCCTCTCCAACTCGCTTTTGGTCCTGGTGTTTCGTCACAGTCATGGTTACCCTATGACACCTTATTAACAACTCCCATGATTTTAAATCTCTGTTATCAATATGATATGTGAGAACCCTAATCCCTCCCATACACACATTCTCATAGCAAGCATCACCCCTGGAAAGTCTCCAGCAGAGATGCAATTTAGAGTCTGACTTGGCACCTTTCCAAACAAGCTCGTTGGCCATTTGTGGAGTCGTGGGACGCATCTATTCAAGGGCGCTGTCCACTTTTTGAGTGGAGTCGTGGGTCATGTCTATCCAAGTCATCTGTCCACTTTCTGAGTGTAGGTGCTGTTTTGTGTCAGTGGGCACCCCACGGTTTTATGCATTTTGAGCAGTTGTGGTTTTCTTTAATGTTTGCCATCTGCTTCGCGAGCTTCTTTGATTGGGGGGTGAGAGTGGCACTTATCTGTGGATATAAGGGTATGTGTGTTGAGAATTATACTGCAGTTTAGGAAATTTGAATGCGGTTGGAAATTGTACTGGTGTAGAAAAATGGCAGTTAGAGGTTCCTCTCTGGGGTGCATTACCTTACTAAGTAAGGGTTTGCAGTACCAGGAGTGGATTCCCTCCTATTGAAAAAGCCTTAAGTACAATTAGACAGCTGTTGATTACCCCAAGAAGTAAGTGTCACTATTGCACCCTTGGGGATATCTTGCCACAATGGCCATTTTCTGTGATTTTTTTGCAGCTGGTAGTACTGTTAATTGCTTCTCTCCATTGGCAGCTTCTATTGTATTCTAAGATACTCTAAGAGCTAGTCCTCAGAAAGGAGGCTTCCAGGCCAGGCCCTGCTAGATTCTTCTAAATCTTAGGTCTGAAGTGTGTGGTGCCTTCAGCAATGGGGTCTTACCTTTAAGTTCTGAAAGGAAACCAAGGGCAGCAGCAATAGTCTGTATCGATCTGGGAGATGCTTAAACTCTCCTGACCACAGACTTGAAGTGCGGTTTCCCACGCCTGATATGGGGTTTTTATTAGATAGTCCATGCCTCTTAAGGGAACATTATCATCTCAAGTGGCATAACTTCATTTAAATAAATTGTGTATATATATGCGCTTTTATATAATATGTGCATTTTAAGTAACTATAACATATTTCCCTATGGCATATTTAATCATCTTTACTGTTTCTGTTCATTTTTCTTGACTTGCTGAGTGTTCAAAATCCTTGTCTAATGTCACAGAGAAATGTGAGAGCGAGTTTCTTCATCTTTGTACTGTTCTGAGAGAAAGTGTTCGTTCCTTCGCTGTTTAGTCTGTTAACTTCAATGTTTAGTACTTGCCTGTTATTAATCTAAAGGAGTTCTGCTACTAGATTTGGGAAAATAAATTTTAAGATGGATGCTGGGTTTTGTTAGTTGCTTTTTCCTGTGTCATTACAATTTTTGCTTTAATTTGTCACCATGAAAAATTGTATTGATTTTCTGATTCTAACCCAGTCTTAATCCTTGGATGGAAACTGTTAGGTCATGATGTAGTATTATACTTTTTATTGCTATATTTAGTTGTATATTTTCTTTACTACTTTATATTCATGAAGAATGGTGGCTTATAGTTTCTTATAATGTCTTTATTCAGTTTTCTATTCCCAAAATACTAACCTTGGAATGAGTTGAAGGATGTGCTTGGAGATTTTTTTCAAAAACCCAATGCATTGCTCTTTTGGATGCTTGATAGAATAATTGTCTCAGATTTTTCTTTATGGGAAGAGTTTTTAAAACTCTAACTTCTATTTATTTAATAGACACAACACTGTTCAGGTTATTTTCTTCTTTTACAGTAGGTTTTGGTTTTTTTTTGTATCTTCCATAGAAATTGTTTATTTCGTGTAAGTTATCAAATTTATACAGATCAGTCTTAATAATATTTCTGTAATCTGATTGAAGGTTTATCACTTTTATTTATTTATAAGCTCTCATAAAACCAGATAATGATCCAGTGACTTTCTCTCTTGTTTCATTTCAAGCCAAGGTCTCACTGTATAGCCCTGGATGGCCTGGAACTCATTATGGAGACCAGTGGTCATCAGCCTTCCTAATGCTGTGACCTTTTAATACAGTTACTCATGTTATGGTGACCCCAACCATATTATTTTCATTGCTACTTCATAACTGTACTTTTGCTACTGTTATGAATAATAACATAAATATCTGGTATGCAGGATATCTGATACATGAGCACTCTGAAAAGGTTGTTTGACCCCCAAAGCTGTTACAACCCACAGGTTAAGAACTGTTGTGTTATAGCTTTGTAGTTACAATTTGAAATCAGGAATGGTGAGGCCCCTGGCAGTTCTTTTATATTGTTCAGGATTGTTTTAGTTATCCTGGGTATTTAGTGTTTCAAGATCTGAGAGCTATGTTGGAATTTTGATGGGGATTGCATTGAATGTGTAGAAAGCTTTTGGTAGGATGGCCATTTTTACTCTGTTAATCCTACTGACCCATAAGCATAGAAGATCTTTTCATCTTCTGGTATCTTCTTCAATTTATTCTTCAAAGTCTTGAAGTTTTTATCATACAAGTCTTTCACTTGCTTGCTTAGAGTCACCTCAAAATATTTTTATATTACTTGAGGCTACTGTGAAAGGTGTGGTTTCCCTAATTTCTCTCTCATTCTGTTTGTCATTTTTATATAAAAGGCTATTGATATTTGTGAGTCAATTTTGTACCCTCCTACTTTGCTGAAAATGTTTATCAACTCTAAGAGTTTCCTGGTAGAATTTTTCAGCTCACTTATGTACATTATCATATCATCTGCAAGTAACCATACTTTGTTAATTGGATTATTTGGTTTGGTGGTGTTTAATTTCTTGAGTTCTTTACATATTTTGGGTATTAGCCCTCTGTCAGATGAAGGGTTGGTGAAGATCATTTACCAATCTCTAGGCTGTATTTTGTTTTCTTGAAAGTGTGTTTTGCTTTACAGAAGCGTTTCAGTTTCATGAGGTTCTATTTATTCATTGTTGATCTTAGAGCCTGAACTGTTGGTGTTCTCTTCAGGAAGTTGTCTCCTGTGCCAATGAGTTCAAAGCTCTTCCTCACTTTTTCTTCTAATAGATTTAGTGTGTCTGGTTTTATGTTGAGGTCTTTGATCCACTTGGACTTGAGTTTTATGCAGGAGATAAATAAGGTCTATTTGCATTTTTCTATATATGGACATCCAAGTAGAGCAGCACCATTTGTTGAAGATGCTTCCTTTTTTCCGTTGTATGGTTTTGGCCTCTTTGTAAAAAACAAGTGTCTGTAGGTGAATGGCTGAAAAGTCTCAACAGAGGAATCTCTGATGGCTGAGAAGCACATAAAGAAATTCTCAATGTCCTTAGTCATCAGGGAAATGCAAATCAAAACAACTCTGAGATTCCATCTTATGCCTGTCAGAATGGCTAAGATCAAACACTTGAGTGACAGCACATACTGGTGAGAATGTAGAGAAAGTGGAACACCTCTCCATTGCCGGTGGGAGTGCAAACTTAAACAACCACTTTTGAAATCAATCTGGCACTTTCTCAGAAAATTGGGAATAGCTCTACCTCAATATACCACTTCTGGGCATATACCCAAAAGATACTCCATCATGTGACAATGACATTTGCTCAACTATATTCGTAGCAGCCTTACTCATAATAGCCGGAAAATGGAAACAACCTAGATGTCTCTCAACTGAAGAATGGATAAAGAAACTGTGGTACATTTACTCAATGGCATACTATTCAGCAATTAAAACCAGGGAAATCATGAAATCTGAAAGCAAATGGATGGAACTAGAAAGGATCATCCTGAGTGAGGTATCTCAGACCCAGAGAGACACACATGGTATATTCTCCCCTCTAAGCAGATATTAGCCATATATTATAGGATGTGCAATTCCCAGACCAGAGCAGCTAAGTAACAAGGAGGGCCCAAGGGAGGCGCTCCTTGAATCTCACTCAGATGAGGAGATAAAATAGACACTGCAAGTAGATGAAGAGGTTGTGGGGTGGGAAACACGGGAGGGGATCAGATATGGGGAGAGGAGGAGAGAGGGCTTGGAGCTAAAAGGGAAACCGAGGGTGGGAGCATCTCTCGGACAAGCTGAAGGCCTGTGACAGAGTGGGCTCCTGGGAAGATATGAGGTTGACTCTAGATAAACCTCCTAGCAGCAGGGGGCATGGATACCAAGGAGGCTACTGTCTAGTCAGGCAGGACTTACAGTGGTGGGACGGGAACACCAATCCACCTGCAAAACCTTCGACCTAAAATTTACCCTCCCTGCAAGATGTGCAGAGATAAAGATAGAGCAGAGAGTGAGGGAATGGCCAACCAATGCCAGCCTCAACCTGCAACCTACTGCATGGGAGAGAGGCAACCCCTGACACCATTAATGATAATCTGCTATGTTTACAGACAGAAGCCTAGCACAACCATCCTCTGAGAGGTCCCACCCAGCCACTGATGGAACTAGATACTGAGACTCGTAGCCAAGCATTAGGGATTCCTGTGCAGGGGAAGGATAGAAGGACCGGGAGGAGACAAAAATACCACAAGAAGACCAAGAGTCAACTAACCTAGGCCCACGGGGCCTTACAGAGACTGAAGCATCAGCCAAAGAGCATGCACGGACTGGGTGTATGCCCCCTTACACATATGTAACCAATGGGCAGCTTGATCTTCGTTGCCTAGTAAGTGGGTTGCCAAGCAAGTTGATCGGGTACTATCTATGGCCTGGACTCTGTTGCCTGCTTTTTGATCACTTCCCCCTAATGGGGCTGTCTTGCCAGGTCACAGGAGAAGAGGATGAGCTCAGTCCTTATGACACTTGTGCTAGGCTGGGTTTGTGAAGGGAGGGGAGATAGGGAGAAGAGGGATGGGGAGGAGAGGAGGGAAGAGGGTTACGATCAGGATGTAAAGTGAATATGTACATTTAAAAACAAATTTTAAAATAATGACACTTTAAATTTTTCCTTTCCAATTTGTATCCCTTTGATCTCCTTCATTTGTCTTATTACTCTAGCTAAGACTTCAAATATTTTTTTAATAGGCATGGAGAGGGTGGGCCACCTTGTCTTGTCCCTGATTTAGTGGACTTGCTTTGAGGTTTTCTCCATTTAAGTTGACGTTGGCTACGGGTCTGCTGTAAATTGCCTTTATTATGTTAAGGTATGTCTCTTGTATCCCTAATCCCTCCAGGACTTTTCTCATGAAGGGGTTTTAGATTTTGTCAAAGGTCTTTTCTGCAACTAATGAGATGATTGTGTGTTTTATTCCTGTCAATTTGTTTATATGTAGCATCACACTTACTGATTTTAATATATTGAATCTATGAGATGAAGCCTACTTGATCGTGTTGGATAATCTTTTTGATGTGTTCTAAGATTTGGTTTGCAAGTATTATACTGAGTATTTATACATCTATGTTCATAAGGGAAACTGGTCTGTAATTCCCTTTCTTTGTTAGGTCTTTATGTAGCTTGGGTATAAGGGTAACTGTGGCCTCATAAAACGAATTGGGCAATGTTCCTTCTGTTTCTATTTCGTGGAATAATTTGAGAAGTATTAACACTAACTCTTCTTTGAAATTTTGGAGGAACTCTTCACTAAAACCATCCAGCCCTGTCTTTTTTTGTTTTGGGGATTTTCAATGACAGCTTCTATTTCACTAAGAGTGATATCTTCTTTTGTTCTAGAGCTTTCAGGTGTGCTGTTACATTACTAGTATGACATTTCTCCAGTTTTTTTTTTTTTAATGTTAGCATTTAGTGCTATGAACTTGCCTCTAGAACCATAAGCTTGGGTACGTGTGTGTTCATTGGGTCCCATAAGCTTGGATATGTTATGTATTCATGTTCATTCAATTCTAGAAAGCCTTAAATTTATTTCTTCTATTTGGTTGTGAGCCTAACTTTTAACAGCTGCATCATTATCTCCAGCTCTTTAATTTCTTTCTTAATTTCTGTCTTTGCCCATTTTCATTCACTAGAGAGTTGTTCAGTTTCCATGAGTTTTTGAGCTTTCTGTTGTTTCTGTTGTATTGATTTGATATCCAGGGTGGTCTAATGGGATACAGGAAGTTATTTCAATGTTTTAATCTGTTGGGACTTACTTTGTGTCCAAGGGTGTAGTCAATTTTCAAGAAAGTTTCATGGGATTCAGAGGAAAAGTTATATTATTTTGGAGCTAAATGTTCTATAAATATCTGCTAGGTCATTTGACTTTAAATGTATGTAGGCTCCAGTGTTTCTGTTTAGTTTTAGTCTGGATGACCTGTGTATTGGTGAAAGTGGGCTATTGAGGTCTCTCCCACTATTGTTGTATGAGAGTCAATATGTGATTTAAGCTGTAGTCCTGTTTGTTTTATAAATTTGGATGTCCTTGTATTTGGGGCATAGATGTTAGGAATTAAAGTAAAAATCTTGTTGGATTTTTCCTTTGATGAGTATATAATGTCCTTCCCTATATTTTCTAATTTGTTTTGGTTTGAAGTCTATTTTATAAATATTAAAGTAGCTACACCAGCTTGCTTCTTGAGTTCCTTACCCTCCAGTAATGTCTTCTTGATGCTGAAGTGTGTTTCTTGGATACAGCAGGAGGACAGATCTTGTTTTCACATCTATTTTGTTGTTAGTCTGTGTCTTTTTATTAAGGAATTGAACCCACTGATGTTGAGGAATATCAACAACAAACTATTGTTGATTGCTGCTACTTTGTTGTTGGTAATGGTGGTGGTGTGTGTTTGTGTATGTGTAAAAGTGTATGTGTGCACGTGTGTGTGTGTGTGTGTGTGTGTGTGTGTGTGTGTGTGTGTGCGCGCGCACGTGTTTCTTATTTTGACTTTGCTTGTCTGAGATTATTAATTCTGTATTTTTCATGGTTGTAGTTAACATCTTTAGGTTGTGGTTTTCCTTCTATCATCTTCCATAGCACTGGATTTGAAGATAGGTATGTCTTAAATTTAGTTTATTTTCTCCATCTATAGTGATTGAAAGTTTTGCTGGGTGTAGTTGTCTGGGTTTGCATCTGTGGTTTCCTAGGAGTCTGAAGAATTCTTTATATGTTACTTGGTCTTTTTCCCGCAGAGCTTTTCGTATTCTTTCTTTGTCCTGTGGGTTTAGTGTTTTGATTATTGTGTGCTGAGGGGATTTTCTTTTCTGGTGAAGTCGGTTTGTTGTTCTGTATGCTTCATGTATGTTTTACAGGTTACATCCTGGTCCTAACACAGTGATAGTGAGTGACTTTAATATTTTACCCTCGCTAACAGACGAACCATCCAGAAGAAAAAATAAGACTTGAAATGTTGGATTTAAATAATATCATAAATGAAATTGACCTAGCCGATTCATATAGAACAGTTCACACACACACACACACACACACACACACACACACTTCTTAGCAGCTCTTTATTTAGGATAGGAAAATTGTTTTTCTATGATTTTGTTGAAAATATTTCCTGGACTTTTTACCTGAGGTTTTTTTTTTCCTTCCTCTATTCCTGTTATTCTTAGATTAGATTTCTTTATAATGTCTCAGGATTCCTGGATGTTTTGTGCCATGAGTTTTTGTTTGTTTGTTTGTCTTTGGTTTTGGTTTTTTAGATTTTAACATTTTCATTGACTGATATATCCATTCTTCTATGATGTCGTTAGTGCCTGAAATTCTCCATTTTATATCTTCTATTGTGTTGGTAAAGCTAGTCTCTGAAGTTGCTGTTCAAATTCCAGAATTCTCTGAGTGTGTGTGGGGCGGGGGGGAGGGGGGGTGTTGATTGATTTTATTTCCATTTTCAGCTTTTGAACGGTTTTATTCATTTCCTTCCACTGCTTGTTTTCCTTAATTTCTTTAAGGTACATATTCATTTCCTCTTTAAGCACCTATATTATATTCATAAAGGCCATTTTCAGGTCTTTTTCTTGTGCTTCTGTGTTGGAGTATTCAGGGCTGTTGTGGTAGAGTTGCTGGGCTCTAGTGGAGACACTTTGCCCTGGCAGTTATTGATTGTGTTTTTAACTGACAATTAGTCACCTGGGATAACAGATTTTGTCATCTGTTTTGTATTTTGGCGGAGGGCATTTTGTTTTGTTTTGTTTTTCTGTTTGATTTACTTCATCTCTGAGTTTGATTGTTTCTTGATGTCTGTGCTTGAGTGATGTTTTTTCTTCTTATTCCTCCAAAGATGTTAGTTGTATCATTAAGTTACAAATATGACATTTCTCTAATATTTTATGTAGGAACCTACCTAGTGTTACAAACTGCCTTTTAGAACAGCCTTCATTGTGCCCCACAGGACACAATAAGTATGTTATGTTTACATTTTTATTCAATTTTAAAACATTTTAAAGTTCTTGTTTATGCTCTGACTAATTTTTCGTTCATTAGTGAGTTATTGAGTTTCCATAGGTTTGTATACTTTGCTCCATTTCTATTGTTGCTGATATGCAGCTTTGATCCACTGAGCTCAGATATGATGCAGTGTGTTATTTCGTTTATCTTGTGTCTGTTGAAACTTGTTTTGTGTCCAAGTATGTGGTCAATTTTGAAGAAAATTACCTAGGCTACTAAGAAGATAGTTTATTTTGTGTGTGTGTTTGTGTGAAATGTTCTATGGAACTCAACTAAGTCCACTCGTATATAATATTATTTAAATCCAACTCTTCAAGTCTTTTTTTCTTTTCTGGATGATCTGTCTATTAGGGAGGGTAAGTTATTATAGTCACATGCTGTCACTGTGTTAGGATTAGATATGCAATTTCATCTGAATTGCTGTTTCTTTTAAGAACCTGGATGCCCTTGTGTTTGGTATATAAATGTTTGGACTTTTCCTTTGATGAATATGTAGTGTCCTTCTATGTCTCTTCTAATTAGGTTGTTTTGACGTCTGTTTTGCTAGATATTAATATATGCATCTAATTCTTGATCTGTTTGCTTAGAATATCTTTTTTCCCCCTTTAAGCCTGTGGTTATATCTATTTTTGACGGTGAGTTGTGCTTCTCAATGCATCAGACAGATTAATCCTGTTTTCCTGTACAATCTGTTAGTCTGTGTCTTTTTATTGGGGGGAATTTATACCATTAATAGTGAGTGTTATTAATGAGCAATGTTTATTAATTAATTCTTATTACTTGTCACTATGGTGTTAGGTCCCCCCCCCTTTCTTCTGGTTTACCCTTCTGGAATTATTTCTTCCTCGTGTCTTCTTGGATGCAGCTAACCTCTTTAGACTGACGTTTTCCTGCTAGTGCCGATGTAGAGCTGGATCGGTAGGTAAAAGTTGCTTAAATTTGGTTTTATCGTAGTATGCCTTTCTTTCTCTTCCAGTTGCGACAACTTTAACGGGCATGGTGATCTGCGACAGCATCTGTGGTCTCTTAGAGTTCATACAGTGCTTCTGCCTTTTATGGTCGCTTTTAAAGAGTCAGGTACAATTCTAATAGGCCTGCATTTATAGGTTACAGCGCAAATAACACTCCTGCTAAATCAGGGACAGCAGAAGCCACCAAATCAGCAGGCAGGCTAGACAGCACGTATGTGCAGTACCCACATATCCACATTCTAGGCTCTTTGCTTGTTTGCTAGTTTATTCTTTTTCTAATATCCCTTTTCCCCAAAAACAGGATGGCCAGATTACAGAATATCTGTATCTCAGCCTTCCTAGAGCTAGGAAAGAAATTCTTCATTTGACACTGTATATATTTGCCTCTTCCCTTTAATTTATGCTTGTAATGATCTGATTTTATTTTACAGTAGGTAGGGGGCACAAAGCAATCTTCTTTAGTAAAGTTGATAACATTTTAATAATGTATATCTATTTAAAAAAGTATTCGTGTTACAAATTGTCTGCAATCCAAATGTGCAACAGCTTGGCAAGCAACATTTAGAAAACAAAACCCACTGTAAAGAGACAAATTTACAAAATTACCGCAGTGCAGATGTGGCTCAGATCTTGCAGCTTTCTCACTGCGTCATCCGCGTCAGAGACCTGTTCCTTCAGCTGGCTCCACTGCTCTGCCTTAAAGAACTACTTCCTGGTTTCACTTCGTTTCCTGAACCCACCCACTCAATATTCTCTGATATCAATCAGAACGTTTCCTTTAAAGCAAGCCCTGAGTAGTGACACACCGTGTTTTTCAGTCTGAAACACGCTAGTATCTCTGTTGCCGCCGCTGTTCTTGGAAGACGCCAAAACTCTAGGAGCCTCACCAGGCTTTTGTTTCTTCATAGTTTTTGTTTTGTTTTTTTGTTTTTGTTTTTGTTTTTGTTTTTCTGGAGCAACTTAGTTTTTTCCTCTTCAGTCTTTCTTCACCTCCACTGTCAGAATCACTGCCTGGAGAGCTTGGAGAAACAAGTTCAGGTGATTTAGGCATTGCTCTCTGCTCCTGATATCCAAGCTCACTGGTTGGCTCCAGACTCGACTCCTCCCCTTTCGTCCACCTTTGACCAGGGCTGCTTCCCCTCTGCCTCCTTTGTCCCAACCGCCCTCTCTTCTATAAACTTTTCCGTCTTCAACCTTTTTGCTGTCAATTCAATAACAATTACTGATATTAATCTAGTGCTTTTTGTTTTATCTTTTTCCTTTCTACTCATACCCAAAGTATGTAGTATATTTGTTCACACACTACTGTTAGTGACCTCCTAAAATGATTGGCACCAGAGAGGTGATTCAGTTTCTATTTGACCATGACTGAACTTTTGTTGTTGGTTACTCATTGATAATGATATAATTTTAAAGACAATATTCTAACTGAACGAGAGTACTGAAAATCGTTTCTACTCCCCTGAGAGTCAGTCTAGCTAAGAATACCCCGAAAACAACCAAGTCCTTTAAAACAGGAGGTTCTTATCTCTAATATACAAGTGCCCATCCTTAACATACATGTTATCTCCAAGTGATAGTTACTGTTACAAACACCCCCTCTGAGAGAATAAGACTGATTAAAAGTAAAAATAATAATAATAATAATAATAATAATAATAATAATAATAATAAAATAAAAAATAAAAATGTAGCCGGGCGTGGTGGCGCACGCCTTTAATCCCAGCACTCGGGAGGCAGAGGCAGGCGGATCGCTGTGAGTTCGAGGCCAGCCTGGTCTACAAAAAGTGAGTCCAGGACAGCCTAGGATACATAGAGAAACCCTGTCTCGAAAAACCAAAAAATAAAAAAAATAAAAAAATAAAAATAAATAAAAATAAAAATGTAAAACAAACGAATTCAACCAGTGACCTAACTCGAGATTCTTAAACTTCAACACAAAACCACAAATAACATGAAAATCAAGGCATCATAAATCCTTTAAAAATTATTACTTCTACAGTAACTGCCTATAAATGTGAGTGAATGATATGAAAATCCAGAAAAAAGTCTCAAAGAATGGTTACAAATTTGCTCAAAGAAATTAAAGAGGACCTCAAACTGTTGGAGGAATTTCAAGAAAACATAAGCAAACAGTGAAATATAGGTTAATACAACATATAAAAGAAAAAAGACGATAAAGAAATAGAAATTCTGTGTCAGAAATTATAGAAATAGAAATTCTCTCCTTTAATCCTAACACTCTGGAAGCAGAGGCAGGTAGATCTCTATGAGTTCAAGGCCCCTCTGGTCTACAAAGCAAGTCCAAAGAAACCCTGTCTCAGAGAGTTACGGGGTGGGGATAGAAATTCAACAATGCTGAAATGTTGAAAATGAACAATACAAAAATACAATAAATGAAATAAAACCTCCATAAATATATCTCACTAATAAGGTGGATCAAAGAGAGAGCAGAAATTGGGCATGGTGGCAGACACCTTTAACCCCAGCATTTAGGCAGAGGCAGGCTGATGTTTGTGAGTTCAGGATCAGCTTAGTCTATATAGTGAGTTCTAGGCCAGCCAGAGCTATACAGTAAAGATTCTATCTCAAAAAGAACATTCTAACAAGGAGAAAAATAAGTTAATAAAATATATGAGTGGGGCTTTCAGATATGCGGGGCATAATGGGGAAAATCTGAGAATAACTGTCATAATATAAATAGATTTCAGTTTAGGAAAAAAAACATTTTCAACAAAATCATAGAAGACAATTTCCCCAAGTGAATAAGGAAATATATGTTAATGCAGATAAAGGAAACATTAGAACACTACCTCCATTGTTTCTTACAATTCATCTGTTTTTTTCTTCCTCAGATTTTTGAGCCCTGAGAGGAGGGACTTAATGGAGACATCCCATTTAGGCCTGAGTGTTTTAAGGTCTCTCACTCTCTGGACACCAAGGAAACAAAGCTTTATAGGCACAACAGAGCTGATACACATATGAATTCACAGGGAGTATGGAAGCAGCATGCACAGGGCCTGTGCAGGTCTGAGCCAAACGGGATCTCAGTGCTGACAGGGGGAGGGGACACCATCCCTAACATAGAAGCCACCTCCAAATGATAGTTACTGGCAAAGGAAAAAAGGAGTCCCACTGGGTGTACAAACCACACTTAAGGGGAGGTCCCATGTCCGGCAGTAGATGACCAGCACAAAATAAGCTCAGTGGAATTTTGGCAGATTTCTTCTTGTCTCATGCTTTGTCTGGGAATTTTTTTTAACTTTATATGTCTTTTGCTTATATATTATGTTTCCAGTTTTGTTTTTGTAAGATTTATGTGTGTGAACATGTGTGTTTCTATGTCTACATGCTTCTTGTGTTTTTCTTCAGCTCTTTGTTTTTTCTGTTCATTTCTTTGTTTTTCCTATTTTTATTACTATTATTATTGTTATTATTATTAATTATTATTATTATAGACCCATTTGTTTTCTAATGAGAGAAAGCAAAAAAGGGTGTGGATTTGAGTGTATGGGGAGAGGGGGAGAAGCTGGAAGAAACTGGAAGAGGAGAAACTATAGTAATATAGTGTGTGAATATCTATTTTCAATAAAAAATAGAAAGTAGAAAAAGAGAATCACTAAAGAAAACTCATCATGGTAAGACCAGATTTTGCAATGTGTATGCGTGTGTGTGTGTGTGTGTGTGTGTGTGTGTGTGTGTGTGTGTGTGTGTTTAGAATAATTTATTTCAAGTTCTGAAAGGCAACAGTTGCCAACCCTGACTACTGTACCCAGCAGAACTGTCATAATTGAAGAAAAAAGCTTTCCATGATTTAAAAAAATGCTATCAGAATTCATGACTCTTAATTAAGATGCTTGAAGGAATCCTTCAAACTACAGAGGAAGACAAACACACCTATGAAGCTAATGAATAAACTGCACTAGAATAATGGTAAAAATAGTGGAAGTCATGAAGTGACAGGAACTAATACATATCTTTAAATAATAACTCTGAATAACTAATAGTCTTAGTTCCCCCATTAAAAGATGTAGTATTCATACCTAGAATATAAAAATAACTAAATGTTAAACAACAAGGAAATAAACAATGGAGTAAAAATGGGCTATGGAACCTAACAGAGTTCTCTAAAGGGTAAGTGAAAATAGCTAATAAATATTTTGAAAGTGGTCAATAACCTTAGCCATCAGTGAAATGCAAATTAGAACTACTTTAAAGTCTATCTTATGTAGTCAGAATGGCTATTATTAAGAAAAGAAAACTAGTAAATACTTTTCTGCAGGGAATAAACATTTATTTTTCATTAGCAGGAGTATAAACTAGTGTAGCCAGTATGGAAATAAATGCCAACAGCTAGAAAATAAAAGTCATTCTAGATTCTCATCAACAGATGACTTGATAGTGAAAGTTTGATACATATAAACAATAAAACTGTATTCAACTATAAAGATGAAGTTTGCAGGAAAAAAATGACAGAATAGCAAAATATAAGAAAGGCTCAGAAGAGCTGGTTTATTCACTCTGTAATGTGGTTACTTGTGTCTGTATGTTTAATTTTTAATTTATTTATTACTGGTGTGTGTGTGTATGTGTGTGTGTGCATATGTGTGTGTGTGTGTCTGTGTGTGTGGTTGTGCTGAAGGGCACAAATGTGCCATAGAATGAATGTAGAAGTAGGAGGACAGCGTAAGAGAGTCGGTTCTCTACCTCCACAGAGTGTGAGGGGTCTAAAATCAAACTAAATCGTCAGGCTTACCCTGCAAGTGCTTTTATCCACTGAGTCATCTTGCCAGCCCCTAGGTTCTAAATTTTATAAACATATATTTATGCGGGCATGTACACAGGGGCCAGGAAAGTAGAAAGGGGCTCATGAGAAGTGAAAAGGCAGCTTTAAGAGAGAGTGATGGTGAAGATAAAAGACCCGTGACAAAAACGTAGGAGAAGAACGACTGAGAGGAGACGGGTAACAGGGAAAATGGTGAGAAGAGGACAGGGCGGAGGGCAGCTATTACCAGGTATGAAAATGCCATAGGACGTGTTTGAAAGCTAATTAAAAATAAATACACTTATAAAATCAGTTTAACTTAGCTTTTACTAATACACATAACAACATATTAGTGGGTTATAACTCATATTTCACTATTTATATACACCGTATAGTGTTTATATCAAGTTAAGTATATGTATGAACTAAATATTTATTACTTTAAAAAACTAATTTAAAGCCTTTCCTTCCAGCATTTTGAAATGTATAACTATAGCTCTTGCTTCTGCTCTCACTCCCCTTGCCGGGAGCTGAACTCAGGGCCTTGAACATGCATGGCAATATTCTAAGGGACTGCATCTCAGCTTTGTAATACATCCTGCTGTGCAGTAGAACTTCCAGCTTTAATGTGACTTGCAGTCAGACTTTCTCTTTTCCACTCCTCTCCCCTGACCCACAATTTTTATCTTAAAACATTGAACAAAAGAAACTAAATTGGGGGAAACAGTATAGGCTTCTACCAATTTATACAAATTCCAACTTAGATGATCATATATCACAGAATTTCACTACATCTGCTGTCCAACTGTGGCTTGAGCTATAGAGAAACTTTGCTCGAAAATGCTGTTTGTGTTGATAATTTTGTATGTGTATATAATGTATTGTGATCATATTTACCCTTTATATGTTGATCTATTTTCTTCTTAGCTTGTCTCCTATTTTTATGCCTGAAAAAAGAATTTAATTAGGGCTGTTCTTTGAGAATGGGTAGGGGACTATCTATCATGGCAACTGTTGATTACCGGATAGCTTCTCACAGGGCAGTAGGGCCCCTCATTAGTCTTTTCCCATCCATGGTGAAACATCAACAGGTACAGTTTTGTGCAGATCTTCTGCAGGTGACTATAGCCACAGTCACTGTGAGTTTGTGCGTACAAAGTCCATGTCATGTCCAGCTAAGACCCATCCTTTCTTTTCCTTCTTACACAGTGCTCCATGGGCCTTGGGTGGGGTGATATATCCCACGTAGAACTGAGCACTCTGAAGTTACTCATTTTCAACACATTAGACAGTAGTGAGTTTCTGTATTAACCATCACCTACCAAAAAAAAAAAAAAGAAAAGAAAGAAAGAAAGAAAGAAAGAAAGAAAGACAGAAAGAAAAGGAGCTTTTCTGACCCCTGAAGAGAAGCATTTGGTCTGTGAGTATAAACATGACTATTTAGAAGAAAACTTGACTGCATGCCCCTTTAACAAAATATCAATAGTACACCCTCCTGAAAGCAGTCATGGGATGCATTGCCTCAAATGGAGCAGTTCTCAAATCCAGACAGAGAGTGGTTGGTTGGCCCCCAAAGAGTCATGGCACTGTTGTACCAGTGAGCTTATCCTTGACCTGTCACAAGGTAGCAAGGTCCACAGCTGGGCAAGACTGTTACTGACCCCTCCGTAGCCTTCAAGGTGCCTGTTAGCGTGAAGAACACTAGATACCCCCTTAACGCTAGCTTCATTTTTGTGTTATTTATCCCAAATGTGTGCCTATCTCGGCAATGGGGTCTTACTGTCTATTTATGGTGGGCAGCCAGGAGAAATGCCAGTACCCTGTATTGGTTTAAGCCTCTGGAGGCTTTTTGGTCAACAGCTGTGAGGAAGGTATCACACACCTGGCACTAGGACCTTTTTTAAAAACCTATGGCTTCTGTGAGCAGAATAACCCACCCATCCAGGACACCTCTACTAAAACTCATTAATTTTTAAATTACATTTTTTAGTTAACTTAGAAAGTTGTAGATTTTTATGTGACTTCTTCATACACTCTCAGCATGATTAACCTCATCTCTATTCCACACTTCCGCCCTCACCACTCTCTTCCTATCTATGGTCACCTCACACGTGTTTTATAATCCCTCCCCTCCCCCCACCCAGTGGCTTCTTTCTTGAGTCTTAGACTTTACAGACACAAGCTTCAACTTAAATACAAAAACGTAAAAATTTTGAAGATAGGATCTATACATGAGAGAGAGAACATATGGCATTTGTCTCTCTGAGCCTGGAATTGTCACTCAGGATAATATTTTCCAATACAATCTGTTTTCCTGAGATTTTCAAGTTCTGAATAGAATATCACTGTGTGTACACACCAGTTTGTCACCAGCCATTCATCTGTTAGCAGCTATTAGACTGCTCCGTTTCCTAGTCATTGTGAGTGCAGCAACAGTGAGAGCATAGAGAGCAGGTCGCTCTGTCATAAGGCATACAGATTTTTGTGCGCGTACACAGGGAAGGTATAGTTGTAGCACAGCTAGCCTCCTTTTAGATTTTTGAAAAAAGTCCATATTGTTCTTTGTATCAGTCTACACTCCAACCAGTGAGTAAGGGCTCCTGCTCCCTTTCTTCAGGTCTTTGCTAGGATTTGATTTTTCTTGGTGCTACTTGTTTTAGTTGGAGATCTCTAGTGCAGGCAGAACCAAGGGGGCATATGTGTGTGATCTCCCTAAGAGTTGTTGACCAAAAAGACTCCAGAGGCTTACACCAACACACGTTACTGTCATTTCTCTTGGTTGCCCACCATAATTAGATGATAATGCCCCATTGCTGAGATATTACACATTTTGGATGACTAACACAGAAATAAAGCTAGATAAGCTTCTAGCTGGTGTTCTTCATGATAAAAGGTATATTGCACATGGGAATTTATATAACATCTCTCTCACACACACATACACACACACACACACACACACACACACACACACACACACATATATATATATATATATATATAATCAGAATTTAATGAGCTGGCTTAAAATAGTAACAACATAATTACATCTGAGAACTGAATGCTCATGTCTTTTACTAGAGGATGAATATTGGCAGTGACCTAATCCACAGAATGGGGTCCCTCAGAAGTCTCACTCGGGCACTGGATCCCCAAAGGTTCCTGGAGAGCCACTGGTGTCCAGTCTGTGATGAAAGCAGCAGCAATCTTGAAAACAAACTCATCAGAAACAGGAAAGGCTAAGAAATCAAAGGGTGAGATGATCTTCCTTTTACTGCATCCTTTTCATCTCCCGGAAGGTGCTGCTCAGATTTGGGGTAGGCCTTGCCATGTCAGTCAAGGCAATCATGACAGTTCTTCAGGTGAGGCTTCCTACTCAGGTGATTATGATTTGGACCACAATGGCATTAAAATCAATCATAATACTATTTGTGGGATGACGTCTCAAAGTAGTTTTAATTTGCATTTTCCTAGTGGCTAAGGATGCTGAACACTTTTTTCCCCTCTTTGAAACAGGAGCTAACTATGTAGCCTTGAGTGACCTGGTTACTATGTATTGTAGTCACTGTTCTATTTCTGTGAAGAGTCACCATGACCAAGGCAACCCTTATTTTTTAAAAAGAGCATTTGACTGGGGCTTGTTTACTGTTTAAGAGGTTTAATCCATTATCATTACGGCAGGGAGCATGGCGCCGTGCAGGCAGCACTGGAATAGCAGTTGAGAACTATATCCTGACTCATAGGCAGAGAGACTGAACCTAGGCCTGCCATGGGTTTTTAAAAACTTAAAGCCTACCCCCCAGTGAAACACTTCCTCCGACAAGGCCACGCTTCTTAGTCCTTCTAATCCGTTCAAAGGGTTCCAGTCCCTCGTAACTAAGTATTGAAATAAATGAGCCTGTAGGGTCATTCTTGTTTAAACCACACATTATATAAACTAAAGTGACATTGAGCTCACAAAGATTTGCTGCCTCTCTCTCCTACATGCTGGGATGAAAGGTGTGTGCCACCAGAACTGCTTATGTTGAAAACTTTCAGAAATGTTTATTATATGTATTTTTCTGCTTGTTTCCTTGATGTTTAGTTTCTTGTGTTCTTTGTATATTCTACCCCTCTGTCTGAGGTATAGCAGACAAAATTTTTCTCTCATTCTGTAGGCTTATATCTGGGTCCTACATTCTATTCCATTGGTCTACACATCTGCTGTGTGCCAGTACTGTGCAGTTACTATTACAGCTCTGTAGTATACACTGAAGCCAGGTATTGTCACACCTCTAACATAATTCTTTTCACTCAAATGCTGTGGCCATAGAGTCTCTTGTGATTTTATGTAAAATTCAATATTGGTTTTTCTAGTTCTGTGAAGAGTGGCACTGGGTTTTGGTTGAGATTGCACTGAACGTTCAGATTATTTTTAACAGCATTAATTATTCCACTTCATAAGCATGGGATATCTTTCCATCTTTCACTATTCTCCTTGAGTTCAATTTTTTAGGTTTTTGAGTTTTATTCTACACATCATCTACCTCCTTGGAAGTTTACTCCAGGGTATTTTTTTGAGGTTTTATGAATGGGTCTGTTTCCCATATTTTTCTCAGTATGTTGACCATTGACATTTAGGAAGGCTGCTGATTTTGTGTTAATTTTGAATCATGCTACTTTGCTGAACGTGTTTATCAGCTATAGGAGTTTTCTCGTGAAGTCTTTAGGTAATATATATAAAATTATATCTGCAAATGAAAAATACGGTGGGTTCTTTTCCTCTTATTTGCTTCTTTTGTCTTATTGTTCTAGCTAAGACTTTGTCATAACTACTTTTCTAATTGCTATAAACCACACTGACAAAGGGACAAAGGATTTAATTTGGTTCAGAGGTTCCATGATAGTCTATTAGTCATGGCAACAGGAGCTTAAGGCAACTGGTCACGTTGTACATACAGTCAGGAAACGGAGGGAGATGAATGTTGGTGCTCACTTAGCTTTCTTCTGTTGTTCAGTCCAGGAAGCAATGCCAAGAAGTGATGCTCTCCATGTTTAGACTGTATTGTCTCATCTCAACTAACCTAATCAATATGATCCCTCCCAGACATGGACAGAGACTAACCTAATCAAGATAATATCTCACAGGTGTACAATAAACATGCTTCCTTGGTGATTCTGGATGTTGTCAAGTTGGTAATTAATATTAACCTTAATAAATTTCAAGCACTATATTGATAGAAATGAAGAGAGCAGACACTATGACATTCAGTCCCCCAATCTGTCCAGGGCTTTTATAATGAAGGAGTGTTTTGTCAAGACCTGTCCCGCGTCTTTTGTATTATACAATTTTTGTCCTTGAGTCCATTTATGAGATTAATTACATGATTTGTGTATTTGATCCATTCCTGCATCTCTGAAATAAAGCCAAATGGATGATGATGAATGATCTTTTCTTATACACTCTTGAATTTGGTTTGCAAGTATTTTACTGAGAAATTTGGGGATTATGTTCATCAGGGATGCTGCTCTATAATTTTGTTCTTTTGTTCTTCTCTATCAGTGTAGTGCTGACTTCAGAAGATTAGTTGGGAAACTTTCCTTCTTCTTTGTATTTTCCATCTTTTTTGTTGTTGTTGTTTTCAAGACAGGGTTTCTCTTTGTAGCCTTGACTGTCCTGGACTCACTTTGTAAACCAGGCTGGCCTCGAGCTCACAGAGATCAACCTGCCTCTGCTTCCCAAGTGCTGGGATTAAGGGTGAGGCCTTGATTTTAATTCTTTAAAGATCTGGCAGAATTCTACATTGAATTCGTCTGGACCTGAGAACGTTTTAGTCAGATTTTTTTTCTTAATTAGTGTTTCAATGTCTTTGCTTGTTACACACACACACACACACACACGCACGCACGCACGCACGCACGCACGCACGCACGCACGCACGCACGCACCCATTCATCTTTGTTTAAATTCATTGGTTCATATCATCTAGAAATTAAGGCATTTATTTTAGATTTTACAATTTGGTGGAATAGACATTCCTAAGATACATTCTTACAATTTTCTAGATTTCATTGCTATTTTATAATCTCTTATCATCTTCTTTTGGCTGAATTGGTCAAGAAGTTCTCAGTCTTGCTTGCTTTTTAAAAAATAGGACCAATTCCTCAGTTTTTAAAAACATATTTGTTTGCTTATTTGTTTGTTTTGAGGTGGTGTCTCACAAATCTTAAGAAGGTCTCCTCAAACTCTCTTTGAGGATAACTATGAATTTCTTTTCATTTTAAGTTGTTGTCTCTGTGTGTGTGTGTGTGTGTGTGTGAGAGAGAGAGAGAGAGAGAGAGAGAGAGAGAGAGAGAGAGAGAGAGAGAGAGAGAGAGAGAGAAGAGAGAGAGTCCTGTGGACTTTAAAGGATAACTTTCGGGACTCAGTTCTCTCCTTACAACATGGTCTTCAAGGATCTAACTTGGGGTTGTCATCAGTCTAACGCTGCAAGTATTTTTACCCACTGAGCCATCTACCTATACTGGTCTTCAACTTTTTATCATCCCGTCTCCATCTTCTGAGTGCTGGGATTACAGGGGTAATCCACCTAGCACACCTAGCCCACTTAGTTTACTTGGTACTGGAATCAACCCCAGGGCTTTGTGTGTACTAATTAAGTACTCAACCAGCTGAAGGACATTCCAAGGAATCCTTTTTATTATGTTATTATTTCCGTGTCATTGATTTCTTTCTAGATGTTACTTATTTCTTTCCTTTGATTAGTATGCATTTGGTTTGTTCTTGTTTTTCAGCACCTTAAAGTGCATCATGAAGTTTTTTATTTGAGATCTCTCAGATTTTTGTAATTAGGCACTGACAGCTATACAGGTTTCTCTTAAGACTGTCCTTATTATAATCCATAGGTTTTCTTTGATGCATTTTCATTTTCATTCCGTTCTGAGAACTTCATCATTTCATTCTTCACTTTATTAATGACCCACTCATCATTCAATAGTGTGCTATTTGTTGCCCATGAATCTGTGTGTTTTCTGTAGGTTTTCTCATTATTGATGTCTGGTTTTATTCTCTTGCAGTCAGATTAACTACAAAAGGTTGTTTCAATTTTTCTATATATATTTATATTTGATTTGTGTTTTCATATATGGTTTTTTAAATAAATTCAGTGTACTCACGAAAATGTACATTCTGTAGTGTTTGGATGTATAAAATTCCTTAGATATCTGTTAGGACAATTTGATCTATGATGTATTAAATTTCAATGTTTTGGTTTTGTATTTGTTTGTTTGTTTGTTTGTTTTTGTCGGTGGCTTGTCTATTGGTGAGAGTGGGACACTGACATCATCTATTACCAGTGTGTTAGGATATGTTACAATGTTGGTCAATATTTTAGTTTATATCAATTGTGTCTGTGTTTGGTGCATATATGCTTAGAATTGTAATGTCCTCTTGATGGTTTACCTGTTTCTTTGATCATTATGACTCAGTTTATCTCTCCTGACTATTTTTTATTTAGAATTTATTTTGTCATTTATTAAAATTTTGACACATGCATGTTCCTTAGTTAAATGTGCTTAGAAAAATTTTGCCTATTTTTTCACCCTACAATAGTGTCTATTTTTAAGGATGAACTATGTTTCTTAGAAGCTGCAAAAAGAGGAGTTCTGTTTTCTGATTTATTCTTCTAGTCTGTGTATTTTGATTGGCAAATTGGTATTCAGCTTTATTATTAAAAGATATGTGTTATTGTTTTTCCATATGAAGGTCTGTAAAAACTTGTGTTGGCATTTTGATGGGGATTGCATTGAATCTGTAGGTTGCTTTTGGTAAGATGATCATTTTTACTATGTTAGTCCTACTGATCCATGAGCATAGGAGATCTTTCCATCTTCAGATATCTTCTTCAATTTCTTTCTTCAAAGACTGTGAAGTTCTTGTCATACAGATCTTTGACTTGCTTGGCTAGAGTTACACCAAGATATTTTATATTATTTGTAGCTGTTGTGAAGGGTATGGTTTTCCTAATTTCTTTTCTCAGCCCATTTGTCCTTTATATACAGGAGGGCTACCAGGAGCCTATCAGAATTGTCCTCTGAGAGGCTCTACTCAGCAGCAGTTTGAAACAGATGCTGAGATTCACATTGGGCAAAGCATAGAGAGTCTAGTAGGAGAGTGGAAGGAAGGATAAAAGGACCTAGAGGTGACAAGAGCTCCACAAGAAGACCAACAGAGCCAACTAACCAGGGCCCAGAGGAGCCTGTGGAGTCTGAAGCATCAACCAAGGACCATGCATAGACTGGACCTAGGTCTTCTAAAAAGATGTAGCCAACAGGCAGCTCAGGCTTCATGTGGGTCCACTTGTAAGGAGAGTGGGGGCTGCCTCTGACGTGGACTCTGTTGTCCACTTTTCTATCACTTCCTTCTGACAGGACTGCCTTGCCAGGCCACAGGGGAAGAGGATGAACTCAGTCCTGATGCAACTTGACGAGCTGGAGTGGGTTGGTGGCGGGGGGGGGGGGGGGGCAGGGGGGGGGACTCCTCATTTCTGTTAAATAGGTGAGGGTGAGGGAGGGTGGGACTGGGAGGAGAAGAGGGAGATGCTATGCCCAGGGTATAAAGTGAATAAATAAATAAATAATTTAAATGTGTATTAACTTCTGTTGCTGTGTTTATTTCTGTAGTATTTGGTATTTAACAGCCTTCTTTTGCTTAAGGACTCTTCTAGAATCATTCTTTTTTCCTCCTTGGTTTCTAGGATATGTTTACTCTTCTCTTCAGACCATAGTAGTTCTTTCTAATGTTCTCTATAGTTTGCTTATTTGTCATGGGTTCTTTAAGTTTTCTTCCTCCCCCGCCCCCAATAATGAAAAGGTTTTATTTCTGTTATGACAGATGTAGTATTTGTGTGTGTGTGTGTGTGTGTGTGTGTGTGTGTGTGTGTGTGTGGCAATGGTGGACTCTTACAACCTAACATTCATTTTCTGTGCCAGAAGAATTTAATAATCTCTACTGAAAATTTGGCTGTTATTCTAATGGGCCTGCATCGCTTTCTATGGATTTGGAGAAATTCCTTCTATGGCTTTACTGATAATGTTTTCTATGCCTCTGATACGGAGTTATTCTCCTTCTATGTCCACAACTTTCAGGTTTAGACTTTTTATGTTATTCCAAAAGTCTTGTCTGTTCTGTTCATATGTTTTTTTTTTAATGTATCATTAACTCTAATTTAGTGATCCAAATCTTCTGCCTTGCCTTCAGTCCCTGGTATTCTTCTGCCTATTATTGTGGCTTCCCCCTGAGTTTTTTTTTATTTGACTTCTTAAATATTTCATTCCTACAATATTTTAAGTTTAGTTTTTCTTCAGTATTTCTACCTCTTCACTGAATTCTAGTTTCCTTAATTAACTTCCTCGTTTCATTTAACTATTTGTTTGTGTTCTCTTGGAATTGATTTGAATAATTGTTTATATGCCCTTGAATTTATTCATGAGTTTAGTTGTGCCCTCTGAATCATTTGAATATGTCTTTTGAATTCTTTACCTGGAATCTTATCTATGTTGCTCTCACAAGAGGTTGTCTTAGTCAGGGTTTCTGTTGCTGTGGTAAAACACCATGAATAAATGCAAATTGGGGAGAAAATATATTTCATCTTGAAGCTCTTGAGTCACACTATATCACTGAGGGAAGTCAGGGCAGTAACTCAAAGAAGAAGCCTGGAAGGCAGAAACTGAAGCAGAGATCATGGATGAATGCTGCCTACTGTCTTGCTCTCCCAGGCTTGCTCAGAGACAGCTACCCAGAGCTGTCACTACTCATAGTGGCCTGGACTCTCCCACACCATCAATCAAGGAAATGTACCACAGGCTTGACCACAGGCCAATATGGTGGGAACACTTTCTCGGTTGAGGTTCCCTCTTCTAAAAGGACTCTACCTTGTGTCAAGTTGAGATAAAACTATGCAGCACAATGGGCCCCTGCCAATTTCACACACACACACACACACACACACACACACACACACACACACACACGCACCACTATTCATGTATAACTATCCCTTTCTCATTTTCCCAAAGATGGTATGTTAATTTTAGTATCACAATATAAAACATTTAAAAAATGTAAATTCCCATAATCTTTACAAATTTAAGCACTTTACCAAATTCAGTGTCTATAAAATATCCATGGTTACTCTCAAACCCCAAATTCTTTTTAAAAAAAAAAAACCTCAAAATTCTTTATGAAACACTGAAGCTATCACAACTGTGAGTTGTGATAAATCAAAAATAAGTTTTAAAATGTTCTTATTCCAAGAAGGATGAGCCAGGACACAGAAACAATAAGATCAATGCAAAGCCAAAGTCCAACAGTGTACAGCTCTCTGTCAGGCATCTTGGAGGCACAATGTGCTGGGCTCCTCTGAAAGGCTTAGCCAGCCAGTCATTGCAAACTCTCCTGTCACCTAGCCTCAGGCTGCCTCCACTCCACAGTTGATGCTGCAGCCCTTACCATCCTGCCAGGGTACCGACACTTCAAAAATGCTTGGGTCTCCCCAGCTATTGCCTGCCCCTCATCTTGCTGAGATTTTTTTTTCAGGCACTCTAACCCTACCACACAGTGCTAAACCTCACCTATCACCATGTCCTCATCAATCCTGAGGTTTCCAGTGTGACTTTTACCACTGGCCTGGCCTCTCATAGTAGTGTCAAACCTCGGCTTCTCTCTATGATCCCTTTGAAGCCAGTACCACCCAGAGGACTCTTACATCACCAAGTTTAACTGGTGGCTTGAGATGTGCCCTCAGCAGCATGCAAATATCACCAATATATCACATGTATGGTCCTGGTGGAGTCTTTGATTGCCTCTAAAACTTCCTAATCTGGGCTTCTATTATCTGCATTGCTCTCAGCATTATTCTTTTAGGCCCCACAGAACGTCCCATTGAGCTCTGAGCATTCTAATGTTTTCAGCTGAAAGTTCCACAGTCCTTCCAGAATCCTTCCCAAAACACATAGCCAAGTCAGTCATAGCAGTACTGCGCCATCCTGGTACCAATTTCTGTCTTTGTTGGGGCTTTTATTGTTGTGATGATTGCCATGACCAAAAGCAGCTGGAGGAAGAAAGGGTTTGTTTTGTTTACACTTCCATATCTCATTTCCATCCATGAAGGTAGTCAGGACAAGAACCATGATCCAGGAAAGATGCTGAGGCCACGATGCTACTTACTGACTTGCTCCCCATGGCTGGCCCAGCCTGCTTTCTTATACAACCTAGAATTTTCTACCCAGAGGTGTTATTATTACCCACAATGGGCTGGGCCTCCTGATAACATCAAACAAAAAAATGCACCCCAGGTGTGCCCACAGGCCTATCGTGTGGGGGCATTTTCTCAAATGAGGTTCCCTTTTCTAATAGGACTCTAGCTTATGTCAAGCTGACATAAGCCTAGCCAGCACAGAGGTCATACTTACAGAACTGGTACTTTTTGTAAAGACATAGTTGACTTTGCTTTTCATGTTTCTTGTGTGTATAAAGTTAATTGATTATTGTAACCCCCTGGCACATCTGCGTTGAGTGAACATTGGATTTGTTCTTATTCCCCACATTCAGCTCGTCTTGACTTGGTGTTATCACTGCTTGAAGGCGAGCTGTAGACAAACTTGGTGCTAGATCATTAATGGCGCACTGAACCGATTTCAGCCAGGATGAAGGGAATGGCCTCTGACCTCACAAATTGGATTCTGTGCTACTACATAACAAGAGCTTGCACCGGGGTCGGGATGTGGTAATGCAGTCTCTAAGCTCATGAGCCAAAGTGTGTGATATATAGTGGGAGCTTCGCTGAGGGCAGAGGTCTTTAACAAGTGACCTCAGAGAACACTCTGACAGCACAGCTGAGATGCCCGTGATGCAGCTGAGTTTAACCTGATGGCAGGGGAGGTGATTGTCTCCCTGACCTCAGGAATATGAGGGATGTGGTACAGTGGGGGCTGGGCTGGGGGTAAGGTACAAGTTTGCATCCTCTAACTTTTTGGGTTAGGGTACATTCAATATAGCAGTGGATATGACGGAAGAAGAAGAATGGGGTTTTTTGGAAGTCATGAGTCAAGATATATGCTGTATGGTAGAATCTGCCCTTGTCAAAAAAAAAATGTACTTTTAAATTAAAGTTTTAGTTAATTATGGAGAAGTAATGTTTTGAAATATGTTTTGAAAAGATTATTTCTATTTCAATGTGAAATTGGACTACTCTAAAAATGCAAGGTTCAAAATAAATTGTTACAGACGTTTTCCTAAAACATCTTACCTATACGCTTTCATACATTTGAATCAATGCTATTGAAAATAACCCAGGCTGTTGCAAGACTATAGGTTGTTCTTTATAAACTGACCACCAGGCCCTATTGATGAAGGCAATACCTATACAACTCATTGAACATGGAGAAGTCAAGCTGGTGCCACATAGAGCCTTCACCCCCATGTTCTGGCATCTTTGGTACAGGATAGAACTCTCCATACTATTAAAAAAAGGAACACGAACACTAACTTAGCCACAAACCCTTTGTCTACAATAGTGTACTATGGGCAAGATGTCATGGGGCAATGATGGTACAAAGCTTTGTAGGAATAACCAACCAGCAACTGATTTTACTTAAGACCCACTCCGTAAGATGGAACTCATACCTGACACTGCTTGGGTGACCAAGAAACAGACTAGATAGTGCAGGGACCTAGGGTGAAACCAAATACTCCCTGTCTAAAAGAAGAAAAAGATTCCTAAAGACATTTTGCTATACTCATGTATCAGTGCCCTACTCAGCCTTCATCAAGGAGGTTTCCCGTAGCAGATGGGAAGAAATACAAAGACCCACAGCCAGACATTATATAGAAAATAAGAGACCTTGGAGCACTTGTCAATAAATGGGATGGCTCTATGCAATCTCTCCCACCCCTCAGGGCTCAGGCAACCCTGTGGAAAAGAAGGCAGGCAGGGTGTAAGAGCCAGAGGGGATGGGGGCACCATGAAAACAAGGCCCTCTAAGTCAACATGATCAAAGCTTATATGACGTCACAGAGACTGAGTAGGTCTGTACCAGGTCCTCTGCATATATTTTATGGCCTTCAGTTTAGTGTTTTTATGGAATACCTGAGTGTGCAAACAAGTGTGTCTCTGATTCTTGTGCCTTCTTCTTGGCCTCTTTTCCTCCTGTTGATTTTTACTTTGAACTTGAACTTGAACTTGAAAATTATCGCAACTTTGAAGCGATAATTTTTATTTTATCTTATTATATGTTATTTTGCTATATTGTATTATTATCTCTTAGAAGTGTGTTTGTTTCTAATAAGAGACAAAAAGGGAGTAGTAGATCCAGATGTGTGGTAAACTAGGAGAGGGGAATGGGAGTAGAGGGAGGCGAGACCATAATCAGAATATGTCATGTGAGAAAAGAATTTATTTAAAAAAAGAAAAAAGTGAGTAGCTCAACTAGAAAATGCAAAGGACTGCCTTACAAGTGGGATTAAACAAGCAGAAGATAGAGTATCAGGACTCAAAGATAAAATAGAGGATCTGGACAACATCAGCCATGAACACAACCAAAGCATATGTAATAGCACAGAAAAGGAATACACAAGAGATGTAGGACACTATGACAAAACAAAACCCTCAAATTATAGACACAGATGAAGGAGAAGAATCCTAAGTCAATGGCATAGACCAGATCTTCAGCAAGATCTTAGAGGAAAACATTCTCAGCTAAGGAGAGATACACTCACATGAATACGAGAATCATACAAAACTCCAAATAGACAAAGCCAGAAAAGGAAATATCCATGATATGCCATAGTTAACAGGAAACGTCCATGATATGCCATAGCTAACACGCTAAGTATACATAGAAGAGAAAATGTATTGAAAGCTGAAAGAAAAAAGCCTCAAGTGACATATGAAGAAAAATTGATCAGAACTGCTGATTTTTCAGTGGAAACTTTGGAAGTTAGAAGAGCCTGGAGCACTGCATTGAAGTCTTAAAAGACTATGGCAGCCAACTGCAAAGCATGCTAAATGACTGAAGGAGATAGAAAATCTTTTCATGACATAAACACCGTAAAATATTTTATATCCAATAAAACAAACCTAAAGAAAATAGAAGAAACCATATTTTCGTGGAAAGAAATACAAAGCCATAATTATTAAAACACAAAATACTATCAAGAACACCAAAAATTAACAATAAATTGACCATAATTAACAAACACATATAAATAATAACTTTAAATACCAATGGCCTCAATTCTATAATCAAAATGCACAGGCTGACTGGATCAAGAAATAAAATCTATCTATCTGTTCTCTACAAGAAATGCATCTTATTTTTAAAGAGACACTGACTTAGAGTAAAAGAAAGACAAAAGTTATGAAATAAGATCAGGAAGTAAACAAGCATCAATATCCTAATATGTGACAAAATAGACTTCAAACTAAAACTCATCAGAAAAGATGAAGTGGGACAGTTCATTCTAATTATGGGAACAGTTAACAAAGAAGACCAAGTTCCCATCCTAAGCATATATGTCCCAATCTCTGGGGCACCCAATTTCAGGGGGAAAAACCTACTACCTGATTTAAAGACAGATAATAACATCAATTCTTTAATATTAGATGATTTCAATACTCCACTTTCTTGAATGTATGTTCCTCTGCGCCAAAATAACAACAACAACAACAAAACCAGTAACAGCAAAATTAATCAATATCATACACCCAATGGACTTAACAAATGTCTACAGAATATTATATACAAATGCCAATGAATTTTACTCAGTAACACATGGAAGCTTTTCTTAAAAAGCTAATAATAAATATTATATTTATATTTTATATTTTGTTAAAAAGTAAAGTAAAGTAAAACAAATCTTTACAAATTAAAAAAGATTGAAAGCACCCCTTTATACTATCTGACCACAACATAACAAAACCTAAGATTGACAGCAAAAACTCTCTAGTAAATGCACAAACTCCATGAAGATTAAACAAGTCATTATTAAAGGATGAATGGGTCAAAGAAGAAGTCAAGAAAGAAAAAACTTTCTAGAAGTGGAAGTAAATGAAAATGAAAACAAAACACAACAAAATCTCTGGGGCACATTGAAAGAAGTTAGTTCTGAAGGGAAATTTATGGCTTTAAAAAGTGCCTACATTTAAAAAAAATCAGAAAGAGCACAAAGAAATGGCTTATGCTACAACTCAAAGAGTTGAAAAAATGGGACAAACAAAGTCCAAAACTGTTCGATTGTAAGAAATAATAAAATTCAGAGTATAAATCAATAAAAAGGAAATAAAGAAACAATAATCTAAAATCTGGTACTTTGAGAAGATAAACAAGATTAACAGACCCTTTGCCCAACTCAGGAAAAAGAAAAAGAAAGAAAGAAAGAAAGGTAAGTAGGAAGGAAGAGGGAAGAAAGAAAAAAAGAGCACTCAGGTTAACAAAACCAGAAATTAACAGGGAAATATTACAAGAGACATCAAAGAAATTCAGAATACTGTAAAAGAATATTTTTTTAAAAAAAAACTTACTCCTTTAAGATGGAAAACATAATTGAAATCAATGTACTTTTTTAGATACAGCCAGACCACCAAAATTAAGCCAAGAAGTCATCAACCTGAATAAGGCCATAACAATTGGAGAGAGATTGAAAGAGTAATAAAAATAGCCTTCTAAATGTAAAAAATAAAATTCTTGAAAGTCCAAGACGAGGGAGATTCAAGCAGAATTCCACAAGACATTCAAAGAATTAAGGCCAACATTTGGCAAGTGAAATTTCATTAAAGTAAACATCTTCTGCACAGCCAAGAACAATGATCTAGGTGTAGAGGACGCCCGTCGGATGGGACAGAGTACTTGCCAGCTGAACCTCTGACAAAGGATTGCTACTCAAAATATATACAACCCTCAAAAGACAAGGAGTCAAAAAATCAAATAACCTATTTGGAAAATGGGCCTAGGGCCTAAAGAGAGAATTCTCAAACCAAGAAAAAAGAATGACTAAGTAATATCTCGAAAAATGTTCACCCAATCCCAATGGATACATCCACTAGACACTCCCACACCTAAGGCTTGGGGAACACTGTGGAATATGGACCAGTCAGGAAGTTTGCTATATTATTTTGTCAACTAGTAATACCAAAAGCTGTGGCCATAAAGTCTCAACCAACATGACTGCCCAGACACAAGCTGAACAAGAATGACACCAAGAGCCATGCTGGAGTAGATGGGATAAAGCGCATGAGGTCTGAACCTTACAAGAAGAGCTACAACCAACCAAAGGATGCTGAGAGTGGGAGAGATAGTCTTTCCCAGGGGAAGAACACACCAATTCCTGTGGACTATACAATAGCAAATGCGCAGCCCTGAACACATACATAGATACATGTAACATTATATAGACTGAGCAGGTTGTATTTAAGAATATAAATGTATGTACATAAATGCATACATGTATTTGAAATAGAATGGAGGGGTATATGGGAGGGTTTGGAAGAAAGTAATGGAAGGTAAAAGTGTCATAATTATATCATAATAAAAATGAAATTAAAGTTTAAAAGTCAATAAATTTCAATGGATAATTTTTTAATTATATATGTTCCAATCCAATAACTTATTGACAATTTAGCTCATGGAAATGAATTAGCATAACAAATAATTATATGGATGTACAATGTCATTTAGATATAATGTCAAAACATGAATACTATATGACTATCCACATAATAGTAGCTCAGTTAAGCAGAATTTGTGACTGGAAATGTTTCTTAGTAGTAGAATATTTAAAAAGCATAAGGAAGATTCTAGGCTCAATCCTCAGGAGTGGCAAAAGGAAAAGGCAATATTTGTGCTTTTTTTTCAACAACATATATACTGAAAATGGCATATATTAAAAATGGAATGATTCAGAGACGATTAGCATGGCCCCTGCAAATGGATTACACACAAATTCATGAAGCCTTCCATATTCTTTTTAAAAAGTAGTATTTGTGCAGCAATTCAATAGAATTATATAAAGCCATTACAAGTCATGAGCAGGAAGTTTGATAATAGTTGCAATTATTATCATAATTAATTATGATTAGAATTAATTCAACATAGCACTATCCATTAATGAAGCAAAAGCTTCAAGAAGCATGTTCTTTTCCTCCAGCACCCACAGCGTTGTACATGCTCACCCTCTATCTTAGAGTAAATAAATCTGTGAACAAGCACAGCTGTCGAACCACCATGTGTAAATGTGCAGAGACTGGCAGGGCCCTGGAAGTAAAAGCCTGTGAAAGACTTAGGAATTTTTGAACAGTTTTTCTATCTAGCCTATACTAGACTGGGCTTTAAGACCCTCTTACCTAACCCTATCCAATGCTAAGGTTCCAAGTGTACATCACCACGCCAGGCAAGATGTAGGATTTTTCCTTTATTATTTTTGAATAACTGAAATAAAATAACATCATTTCCCCCTCCATTTTCTCCATCCAGCCCCTCCCAGGCAACCCCTCTATAATTCCTTCATGTTATCGCACTCTCAACTTGATAGCCTCTTTTTCATTTATTATTGTAACATGCATATATGTGTGTAGTATGCATATATACATATATATGTACACATATATGTGGTATATGTATATATATGTATACACACACACACACACACACACACACACACTGTGTCCATTTTTGTTGGTGGTATGTATTTGGTTTCAAGGCTGACAGCTCTGGGTTGGCCAACCGATGAAGGAGCTCATCCCTGTGAGAGGCTACTTCTCCTTCTCTCAGCAGTCATTAATTGCTTGTAGTTCTTTCTCTAGTCAGGTGCTCCATGAATATTCCTCCCTCCCACCTTTACCCAGTCATCGCTAGTGCCATTGTTATGGCGTTGTCTATGCAGCCTCTTCCAAGAGAGACTGTCTCACAGGAGACTGCCTGGTCCTGGCTTTTACAAGCTTCCTGGACTGTTTCCTGAGCTAAGGATGCAGCAGCTATGACATAGACCGGATAGGGCTGGATCCTTCACAGCCTGACAATGCTCTCTGCATTGTCTAGTTGTGGTTTTCTGTGATTATTTTCATTTGCTGTGAAGGGAGGCATCTTTGATGAGGAGTACTGTAATGATAAGAGTTAGAATGTAATAAGGAATTATGCTGGTCTAGCAAAGTGTGGTGGTAGTTTCTTTTTTAATGTTCATGACTGCATCAGCCCCAGGAATCTGGCTAGTTTAGAGTACCAAGCCCAATTTCCCTCATGTTGAGTATGACTTAACTCCAATTAGAAAGCTAAATTGTTGCCATCAACATGTGAGTGCCATTTCTTGTGCTGTTATGCATGTCTTGCCATAGTGGTCACTGGTGTGTTTCATAGACATTGCTGTGGGGTAGCGCTGAGTTTTTTATTTCTTTCCTGGAAGTTTGGAACCTTGGAAGCTCGACCCCAGGAAAGAGGCTTTCAGGTCAGATCCAGCTCCAATCACCTGAGTCTTACATCCTAAAAGTACAGTGTCTTCAGCAATAGTTGCCCACCCCTAACCCTTGAAAGGCAACCAAAGCCTGCAGTGATGATCTATATTGTTTGGGGAATCCCCTGGACTACTCTGACTAACCATTTGAAAGGTTTCTCATGCCTAGTCCTGGAAGTTTTGTTATGCCTAGTCCTGGAAGTTTTGTTAGTCTATGGGTTTTACGGGGAACACTGTTGGCACAATACAAC